>NC_082387.1:25500291-25535291 GCF_031168955.1 Gadus macrocephalus
CACCAGAGGGGCGCGCGGCGGTCTCCTCTCATCGCTCTGATGTGATTACCTCTCTTGTATTATTTCCGATTGTGAACCATAAAGAATAACGACTTCTGACGCTGCCGCCAAAAAGCTGACACAGTAGCCACGTTTCATATACAATCACAGAATTAGGATTATGACAATAAAAGGCGTGTTTCTAACTAGAACTGTTATCAAAAAGCATTTTAATGCCGAAACAAAGTTAATATTGCATTTTCCACTGATGATCAAAAGGTCAGCCCTGCTTGGTTCTCAGCGGTGGCCGCTCCCTCATCAACCACCACCGCAACATCCTGGTGAGGCCTGAGTGAACTCTCCTAATAACCCTAACCCTAACCCTACCAAACTGAACTTAATATACAATCGCTGAACGAATATTATGAAAACAAATTGCACATTCTTTCTCGAAACGTGATCAAAACTCCTTTTTACGCTGGATCTATATCTAAATATCGCTGAGAATATCTCTGCCATGTTGTTATTTTTGGCTGACAGAAACTTGACAGTCACGTGATGGCAGTTTTTGCATTTGACAGAATTTGATAAAAATTCTTGAGGTATTTAAATGTTGACCAATGGTTTTGTGGAATCTTACGACTATAAGAGCAGGCCTGTCGCAGCAGTTACTCAAGTTGGTCATGTGCGCTTGTGCCAAGCAGCCTGCAGCTTACACACACACACACACAGCACGTGCAGCAACACATACATACACCGCAAGCACGCACATACACACACCGCACACACGCGCACATACCACACGTCAAGACAAAGGCAGCGACACATACATGGAAACGCACAAACAGGCGTCCACACACACGCGCACACACACAGCCCGTCAAGACCGAGGCAGCGACACACTCGCCGTGCTAAGACGTGATGTTTTTAAACATAACGGCTCCGCCATCGACACGCGCGCAGGTAGGAATGCACACGCACACACCGCAGCGACACTCGCCCAGGTAAGACGTTATGTCTTCTTAAACATAACGGCTCCGCTGTCGACAAACTCTCCCAGGTAAGACACTTTGTCTCTAGACTATAGAAATTGCGATGAAAGAAGGGAAGAGACAATTTCTCACCTCGACAAGCAACGGCAGGTCATTCAGTTGGTTTTATAAAAAACGTTAAATTCAAACATCGCGCCGACCGGCATATCAACACACAAGTCAAATATATATTTCACCTCCTTGAGCCTCCTAAAAGGTCTTGTGATATTGATATTCGCCTTCCGCCTTACATTTTAAAATGTCAATGCACTTTTCAGCCCTGAATAACAGTTAAAGCTATTTAATAATTGATTTGCCTGCATAATATACTACATTTTCCATTCAACAATTACCCCCGTTACCAAAAATTGACTAATTTTATAATGTAATCAAATGCTCACATGTAATGGTTATGAATATATGGGTTGCAGTAAAAAAAATTGAAACGCTTAATGCAGTAAATAAGTCAATAATGCTTCAAAATGCAAAGACTTTTCACCCTATTATTATCGGTTACCCATTGCTCCGCCTTTTCAGGTATAATGGGGTGCTGGTAAAATATTATTCTGAAGAGGAAAATTATGAAAGTTGTTGCAGTGTTTCTTTATTTCACCTCATTTTGAGTTCCATCTCCAGATGGTCTGTGTTCGATTACTCTTGCTTTGCCTCGTTCAGCCTGCAGGGGATTAGCGTGCCCGCCGTCTCCTCGGACTTCAACTACAATGCTGCGTCCTCGTTGTTCTTTCTATACCCCCCAAACAGGTCAGGACGGTGGTTGTGTAATCGTTTATGTATTTATGTTTTAACGCTAGGGAACATGCTAGAGGGCTATAGCCGTGCATGGAATGTTTGAAAAAGTAGTTTGGTTGAACGCGGAGGAGTCGCTCCGCCGTGGCGCGCTTGCTAACCGCATCACACGGGCAGGCGCGTGGTAAGAGAGTGTGCGCCATTTCATGACACTGCATGTTGGCGCTGTGTTCATTTAAAGGCCCACTATGCAACTTTTTTTAGCCAAAATTACATTAATTATGCTGGTTGAGAGTTATTCTGATGGTTCTGCAACCATTTCTGGGTCGTTTGGTGGGTGTGTCATTGCCCCATGTCACCTCTCCAAGGAAAAAGCGCATATGCAACTTGCTCTGTTCGGACCGACACAATCCGGATGTGACGCAGCGGAAGTATCCAATCGCGCCTCGAAAATGTAGTCAGATTGTAGTTTTGAAAATGCTTTACGGCACAGACACACACCCCCAAACATGGCACCGGCTAGATATAAACAGCCAGTTGCGAGGCAATTGTTGCATTCATCATGGATCAATCGACTGATAAGGGACCCAAGAGGCGACTGTCGGTGGAACAAAAGAAGAATGGACCAGAAAAGAGATCAAACACAAGTGAAAGGGGAACTATGCAACTTTTTTGGCTTGATTTACCTTAATATAACAGGCTAAGAGTCATTGCGATGGTTCTATTATACATTTTTATTAGATTGTTTGTTGTTTCGACTCCCCCTTGCGCATCTTGGCGGAGAAAAGGAATATGTTTCTGCCGGCGACCCGCTGCCCACTCTCGCGGGAGTCTCGGGTCTCGCGAAGTAACGAATTGCTTTACGGCACAGACCCCCAAACACGGAACCGGCTCGATATAAACACAAGTAACTAAGGGATTGTTATATTCATCATAGATCAGCCGACTAAAAAGAGACAGAGAAACCCAATGTCGGAGGAACAGAAGAAGAGAAAAGGGAGACTGACCGACAGAGAGGCCAGACACGAGTAAACGTTGGGCAAGCTTTTCAGGAATAGCGTGAACTGAAAGAAAAAGAAGACTGGAAATCAGACGCCGACTCGGCCGTGTTGCTTTTGAAATTGAAAGTACCCTTGGGTGAACTTTGTCTTCGTGGTATTCTTGATGTTGATAGTCTCTGTACAAATGTGTTTGCTCAACCATTTTGTTGTGAGCCCTGTAAAAATTGTTTTCTCGACCGTTTTGTTGTGAGCCCTGTATGTTTCTAGCTTGCTTGGTTGCAATCATATAAACACCTTTGTTTCCATGGGTGTTTTGCTGTTCGTCTGTCTCGTCCCCCAGATACACAGAATCCCCGAATCCAGGTTCTTGTTTATTTAGATTATTATGTTGGCCAACACTGTTACACTTATTGTTCTGTTCGACCTAAGATAAAACAATTATAATCTAGGATATAAATTCTCCCCGTCAACTATAAAAAAGGATGGATTTATGTTTATTGCAAGACAAATACACCATTTTAAAAATGTATAACCTTGCCTACACTTTATGAACATCTACTTCGGACATGGCTCCACGCATTCGCCGGCTTCTTTGAAAACAAATGCACTTGGCTCACGTAGAAGTGCATGGGGAAGGGTCGTCAACGAGTTGTTACGACAGTGTTGTAAAATATCTACTACGAAGCTGTAGGGGGCGCTGTGTAGAGAAATGTGCGTGCCAAAACCAAGAAAACAGCGAAGAAATGCCCGAAGTTGCATAGTGGGCCTTTAATGTGTAAAATATATGCCAATGTGTGATAGAATAAGCTGGCACTGTATTCTGTTTAAGTGTCGTTAGCGAGTATTGTCAGTGTGTTTTAGCTGAAACAATGCTTTATTGAATAATGTGTCATGGTAAAAAGCTTAAAATGTAGTGTTTAGTACTCAAACAACGCACACTTTAATATGCTATTTGTTTACATGTTATTTTGAAAGTTGTTTAAAGGAAAATTGGTATGTGTAATGAGTTTTGCATATTATGGAAATAGCATTTTATGGATACTATGCAGGTATTTATACAGGTATTTCTAATATTTGGTATAGCATGAAAAATGCACTGTTTATTGAATATTGTGAACATCATTGGAACTAAATGTAAATGACCTTATATGAGAATGAGGAGCAGAAAGTCTGTATTTCTCACACCAGTGGGCGTGTTGATGACGCTTCTGCATGTCATTGATTGGCCCCCTAAATGGTAATCAGCCTGTTGCCATTTGTTCGCTGAATGGTTAAAAAAATATTTCAATGTTGGCACTGCTTCTAAGAGTCATTTGTGGTGAACGAATGTTATACGTTGTAACATTATAGGCAAAATTTTCTTATATTATGCACTCAGAAATTTGTTACATTATCGACTGGGGTTTCCCCATTATTGCTGTGGATTTAATAGTTTAGTTTGTTCTGGTTTGACTAATATGACGCCCACCTATCCGAAATGGTTTGTTGATGTATCTCACATGTCAAAAATAAAAATGTGATATCTGAAATGGGAAATTACATTTCCACTATTCACAATCCTTTTACAACATGTGGACATTTAATTGTAGATATCTGAATCGTTATTCTCACGACTGAAAAAGGAATGACCGAAATCTATGATTAAATTGAAGATGTCGGTAAAAGAAAAAAACATGTTCAAATTTCATTCCCATTCGTGAAAACTAAATCACTACTGGTCAACCCGACTGGTTAAATGTTGAATGGGCTTACCATACAGGGTGTGACTTTGATATTGTTTTGTGTTGGGTTGCATTGTGTTGCGTTCAAATCATATTATATCAAATCATACCATGGATCATATCTATTTCATACTTTATCAAGTTTTTTTCTTTTATGTTGTTACTAAAGCAGTTTTGGTTGGGCCCATTAGGAAAATAATGCATTATCATTATTATTATTATTATCATAACATATGGAACGTTAAACTGATTGAATCAAAGGGTTAGGGTTAGGGTTGAAGTCCCATTAGACTCTAAAAATAGCTATAGGTTGAGCCCACAGGCCGGCTGGATCCAGTTTGTGTACGGACGCGTTCCCGGTAGTAAACAGAAGAAGCATTACAGCTTACCAGCTAGCAGCAGGAGCACAGAGAGGGTCCATGGATTCGTCTTCATCTGCTCCGTAGCTTCCTCTCTGTGTCTGGTTGTTACCGTCACTAGGACAGAGGGAGGGCTGAATGGCTGATTGTGAAAGGCTACAGGAAATGGACTCTATCTGCCCAATGTAGAAAACAACGAAAAGTTTGTTGAGGCATTATATTTATTTTAATTTATGTCTGTGCAGTTTTTTTTTTTTAATAACATTATTTTTACAACATTTTCTAAAATATAAATGCTATTTATTAATATAGGAATATTTTCCACTGCTGTACCCAAATGAAAATACACTGTATGCTCAGAAAAGGTAATATTTAAACTTTAATAGCATAATAGTCTACTGGAAAGGTCTAATACAGTTCCCAAAAAGCTTGTTCTATGTCTAAATTCGGTTATTCATACCTATAATACCTGTATTTTTAAACAGTCGCTTCACAAAAAGACTTTCGTTCAATTCTATGTGACTTCTGCTATCTTTATAATAGTATTCGGAGAAGAGAGGACTTCGACGCACATGGCAGCAGACAAAGTTCCTGCTGATTTTCAGTGGATTATCTGCCCCCCATTAACTTGCTACCGCGACAACAGCTTTCCGGGTGGCGTCAATGTTTTTCTTCAACGACCGAGCTAAACATAATAAAACACTTGAAGTGTGGGCGTGACGTCACATCCAAGGTCCGAGTCGGATCGCAGAGAATACTAAAACACACCATTAATTGAGAAGTATTAAACATAGCCCAGTCATCAGGAACAGAATGGAGAAGAACCAGTCTTTACAAACCTCACCGTTATTCAGACAACCTTGAGTATATTCAGAATAAACAACAACATACAATAAAGAAAGAAAACTCAATTGCATAAAACACTGAAATCATCAGAAATGTTACAAGCAGAAATAGAAACTGACGAAGAAGAAGACTCAACCAATAAGTCTGTGACAGACAACAGACATGATGACGTCAGTGTTCCCTTATCTCGTCATCACTGGAGGAGGAAGAGGAGTCGCCGCTTGAGTTTGGTTCAGCGAACGACCTCGCTGTAGACGATCTCATGTTCCGGTCCAGGGGCTGACCTGTCACCCAGAAGCAGACCAGCAAACCTCAGATTCCCTTCATCATTTCACCAGTAGGCTTTAAGTGCCGCTGAGCTAATAAAGCAGTGAAACTGTTTCTGTTTTAAACATCTTAGTATGTCTACTTTGATCTCAACATAGTATTCTATGCCATTCTGTCAGTTGCTCAAATATAAATTATATTGAAAAACAGATTTAAATCCCTACGTTTTTGCTAGTCTACGCCAAACAGTTTGTTAAAAATCAGCTCTCCCCTGAATTCCAGTTCAGGTGCTCTTAAATGCCAGGAGGAAGGGGTGTGTGTGTGTGTGTGTGTGTGTGTGTGTGTGTGTGTGTGTGTGTGTGTGTGTGTGTGTGTGTGTGTGTGTGTGTGTGTGTGTGTGTGTGTGTGTGTGTGTGTGTGTGTGTGTGTGTGTGCGCATGTGTGCGTGCGTGTGTGCGTGCGTAGAGCTTCGTTTGGGAGGCGGTTTATGTTGTTGCGTCCGTTGCAGCAGTCTCGGCCGCATCGCATGCACAAAATCACCCCGTCACACTGTCTTAAGCTAAGATCTGTCCTCGATTAAAAAAAGCTGCCGTGGGTCGTAACCATGGGGATAACACCTCCCCCTCCGTCCTTCCTAGAACTCAAAACAACTCATGTCATGATTTATTTAAATTCTCATAGTGTTCAAACTTGAGCTAAAACAGGGTATTTAAAAACACTTTACTACCCACACGCTAAATACTCTTTGGCAGATTTGATACGACCAAGTCACTTTTTTAAATGCTATTGTACCGGAGGTAAAGCCAGGGGAGACGATGGTTTGATCGCCCGGACCGTTATCTTCCGTTAAGCTTTAGAATTGTTTCATTAGGAATGTTTAAATGGAGTAAGAGTTGGCACCGGTTTCATCAATGAACAAGTACTGATCTGTTTCACAGATAAAGGATAATATCATCGCATCACGTCGCTACCCTGTTCTTCATCGTCAGAAGGTTACATCGTAACAGGAGACGGTTACCTCGAGGTATTGCGTTTAAAGTGGATGGTTGAATAGCTGACTTCCTCTGAATCTCCCACCGCTTCCTGTTTACAGTCCACCTCCTAGACAGACAGACAGGTGGTCAGACAGACACTCACACAAACACGCGTGTCCATCAATTAATCCAGACAAACACACAAACACACACGCACACACACACACACACACACACACACACACACACACACACACACACACACACACACACACACACACACACACACACACACACACACACACACACACACACACACACACACACACACGGACACACGGACACACAGTTGAAACTGAAAGGAAGTACTCACCGTTTTTTGAATCACGTCTGATGCCTTCTTTTGTGCATGTCTCCTATTTAATAATTAAAAAAGGCATTACAAATATATGTTCAATAATACAACACCATTTTACTATCCAAGTTACAGTTCAGATTAGAGATTTCAGTTGGAATTCTATGGATTACCATGAGTTCAGTCTCCAAGGATAATAATGGCTTTCAAATATTATCATCTTCTTAATTATCAGTATCAAGATCAAACTGGACTTTTCGAAGATTTCCGTTCTGTTCCCTTTGGCGACCCCTATGGGGATAATCGTTAATTGCAATCTCTACCGGTGAGCTCCACAATGAGCTCCGTTCCATCCCCAAGTTGAACAGATATTTATATCAACGCAAATCTTTTAGATAAATACTGTAATCTTTCCAAAAATATCCTCTCACAAATCATCTTCAACGTCCTATTTTGACCTCTTCTCAGATTTGATTTGAGTACCTTTTAGCGAAGACCAGCCCAGCCAGGAGGAGAAGGAACACAGCCAACAGCACCGACACCACCGACACCGTCAGACGCCAGTCTGACGGTGCGATTACATTACAACGTGTTAGATACACTTTGTTTCATCATTATTTTGTTAGATCATTTCAGAAACAATTACATCACCTATGAAATTAATTTATGCATAGATTAAATTAGATCATGTCAGACTATATTATACTATATTAGATTAGATAATGTTAGACTACAAGAGACTATATTACATTAGATGAGGGACCACATGACATTAGGGAACACAGAGGGGCTCACCTTCATATTCCCCCACCAATAGACACCAAGGCGCAGAGGTGTTCTGCCCACTGGAGTCCAGAGAGCAGGTGTAATTCCCTGTGTCGTCATTGGTCAGAGAGCTGAGGTGGAGGGCGGGGCCTGTCTCTGATAGGTTGTGGCCGTTTCTGTACCAGTAGACGTCCAATTGGTGGAAGGAGCAGGCTGAGGTACAGGTGAGGGTGACCTGACCGCCCTCTTTCACCACATGGTCAGTGACGGAGCTTCTGACCTTCACATCCTCTCCATCTGTTGAAGACACAGTGAGACGGACGTTCTTTACAACTGGACACCTTGCTAACGCGAGTGTCAGAACTAGAATATACCAAAACAATTATTCACCTCAGGCTCCGTGAATAGTGGGGAATAGGCTGTTCCCCACTATTCACGGAGCCTTCGGCGAATAATTGTTAAATATTAGATCAGATAATGTTAGAATATAATATACTTTGTAAGATTATATAATCTTAGACTATAGATAATTAGATAAGATACTATCAGACATAATATACTTTAATAAATAAGATAATGTCAGACTATAACAGAGTATATTAGATTAGATAATGTTAGACTATAATAGACATTAATACATTAGATAATGTTAGACTATCGTACAATATATTATATTTGATAATGTTAGACAATATTAGATAATGTCAGACTATAATAGACTATTATATTAGATGAGGGACTACCCTCATGTGCATTAGTGAACACAAACTGTTGAAGATAAACTGAGACAGACGTTCTTTTCAACTGGACAGCTTGCTAACACTAGTGTCAGAACTAGAAGTAACACTGACTAGTAACCGTACTAGAAGTAACACTGACTAGTGACAGTACGAGACTAATATACTACATTAGATTAGATAATGTCAGACTATAATACACTATATTAGATTAGATTATTTTAGACTATAATATACTATATTAGATTAGATAATGTTAGAATATAATAGGCTTTAGTATATGCTACACGTGAAACTCCTAATACGGCGCAATTTGATTGGTTTGCTATCTCGGGATATTGGGCAATATCCCGAGATTGAGATCTCAAACTCGGGATGTTGTTTTCAGAGCGTGTGACGGTCGTCTCGTCACGCTAATAAAAAGCAAATATGCCGCGAATAAAAACAAACAAATCCAGACAAAAAGGGTTATCTTGTTTATTTTATATAGTGTTCACGTGTAGCATATACCGAAAACAATTATTCACCTCAGGCTCCGTGAATAGTGGGGAACAGCCCCCGAGACCGAAGGTTGAGGGGGCTGTCCCCCACTATTCACGGAGCCTGAGGTGAGTGATATTTAAATATTCAATTGGATAATGTTAGTAAAAAAGAGAATAAAAAGTAAAATATACTTTATAAGATTATATAATGTTAAACTATAATAGGCTATATTAGATTAGATAATGTTAGACTATAAGAGACTATATTACATTAGATAATGTCAGACTATAGTACACTATATTACACTAGATGAGGGACCACCCTCATGACATTAGTGAACACAGAGGGGCTCACCTTCATCTACCAACACCAATAGACACCAAGGCGCAGAGGTGTTCTGCCCACTGGAGTCCAGAGAGCAGGTGTAATCCCCTGCGTTGTTATTGGTCAGAGAGCTGAGGTGGAGGGCGGGGCCTGTCTCTAATAGGGCGTGGCCATTTCTGTACCAGTAGACGTCCAATTGGTAGAAGGAGCAGGCTGAGGTACAGGTGAGTGTGACCTGACCGCCCTCTTTCACCACATGGTCAGTGACGGAGCTTCTGACCTTCACATCCTCTCCATCTGTTGAAGACGCAGTGAGACGGACGTTCTTTACAACTGGACAGATTGACAGCATATACCCTTCAGTGGAAGTGGTCATCACTTATCATTGACTATTTACCACTGTCGGTTTGCAGATGCAAGTAATCATGAAATGCATTTGATCCAAAGCGTCTTCCAGGACATCCAGCAACATCTCATGAGGAGCAGGTGGGTGAGGACATCTTGCTCAAGGTTGACTACAGGAAGCTACTAATCCCTCCCCAATGGGAACCAGGTCTAGTCTCTTCCTATAGTCCTGTTATAATGGAACAGCAGTAGAGGTAACCCCGACCCTAGTAACAGTACTAGATGTAACACTAACTAGTAACAGTACCAGAAGTAACACTTACCAGTGACGTTGACTCTGACTCCTCTCTGTCCGGTGTACTTATCGGCGTTGGTCACGAAGCGGAAGCGGTACGTTGCAGCGTCCTGTTTCTCCATCTTGGTGATCTTTAAGGTGCAGTTCCCGACGAGGTCCCCCAGGTACTGGAACCTGCTGTTGTTTAGGCCCTTGCTGTCGTACACGTTGGGCGTGGGGTCGTGGCAGATCTTGTGATTGGGGCACCAGACCACCCGCTCCATCACCACGGCGGTGTCTTTGTGCACCTTGGGGTGGGTGAAGCTGCAGGGGATGGTGGCGGTGGAGCCCTCCACCACGCAGAAGGAGGCAGGGTACTCCACGTGCCAGTCAGGGTCCGCCCCCAGCGGCCCTGGAGGAAGCAGACAGTCGGGGTCACAACAGGGAGCCCGGTGCTAAGGGAGGGTCTCACATGAGGTCATGCTCTCTCCAAGTTGAGCTTTTCACCGTCATGGTGAGAATGAGAGCGACTGGTTGATGGTAAAGACGCTCTGAGAAGGTCAGGGTGAGACGTTGATATTGGAATGTGTTTAGTTTTATATCATATTATATAATATTTGATATCATATCAGAAAGCATAATCAATTATACTATATATCGTGTCAAACTTCTACTACTAGACTACTAGATATCAAGTTTTTTTCTTTTATCTTAAGAGAGCTTTTTTGGTGAGGCCCATTAAGAAAACAAAGCATTATCAGTATCATCACTGCTATTAATATTATACATATATATATATAACATATGGAACGATAAACCGATCAAAGTGTCCTTCTTTATCTGTTTTTAGCGGTAGAGTTGAGTTCCCATCAGGCTCTAAAAAGAGTTCTAGCTTGAGCCAGCAGGCCAGCTGGATCCAGTTTGTGTACGGACACGTTCCAGGTAGTAAACAGAAGAAGCATTACAGCTTACCAGCTAGCAGCAGGAGCACAGAGAGGGTCCATGGATTCATCTTCATCTGCTCCGTAGCTGCCTCTCTGTGTCTGGTTATTAACGCCACTTGGACAGGGGGAGGGCTGATTGGCTGATTGTGAAAGACTACAGTAATAGTCCTCAGATGTAGCTTCCTCCTTTTAGATATTCTCTGCAATAGCCAATAACCTCCCTTCACAATGTTTAAATACCATATATAGCTTCCCTTCTCCCTCTCTCAGTGACATGACATCCTATCAACAGTTCAGTTCATATTGGCCCAGTAGAGCGTCCCTATAGACCCATTACCAACGTGTTTTATAGAAGTAGTCCCTTTGCTTTGGATTAAGTTTGACTTTCTATTATTATATTGAGGAACCATTATGTCTTTATTTGATTCATCAAAGTTAGAGACAAGAAGTTAGGGATGCACGATGGGCCACAATGTACGCGGCCAACATCGGTCACAGTTGGATTATCTCCAGTGTATATGGATTATAGATCAGTCATTATTATCGTCAACATGACAAGATAACGTGAACAATGACCATGTTTAAAGTACAATAACTGGCAGAATAAGTTGCGACTAAATGTCTTCATGATAATTGTATCTCAGTGACCCCCAGATATTACCCCTCAACAACGTGTGTGAATTCAAACGCTGACCTATGAAAAAGATATTGTGGATGTTAGTTTACGGATGTTCTCTGAAGACAGGGAAATATGAGTGTTGGTGAGCTGCTGAGCTTATCTCACACAGTCTCTCGCTCTCCGCCTGAGTTCATGGGTTGGCCAATGGGCAGAGAGGGGCGGGACTTCTGGTGATAAGGATCAACAGTGACTCTGCTCAGTTATATTTATGCCTTGTGGTTTGTGTCTTCGTTGGTTGATTCTCTGGTTCTTCTTTTTGTGTTTCCCCATTCTGTGATAGAAACAAAGTTAAGATAAAACTAAAGACGGCCGACCCACTCCTCTTAAAGATGGCCGACCCACTCCTCTTAAAGATGGCCGACCCACTCCTCTTAAAGACTGCCGACCCACTCCTCCTAAAGATGGCCGACCCACTCCTCTTAAAGACGGCCGACCCACTCCTCCTAAAGATGGCCACCACACTCCACTTAAAGATGGCCGACCCACTCCTCCTCAAGATGGCCGCCCCACTGTACCTGAAGATGGCCGACTCATTTCTTCTAGGTGGCTTTCACTGGGCTCTTCGAGACACAGGACACAGGGTGATGAAGTACAAACCGGTTTATTGCGGATGTTGAAGTCCCTGAAACATGAAGATGGTGATCAATGCTGCCATCTAGGTGATCTCCTGAGTGGTTGTGGTGACGGCTGGTTTAACCTGTGAGCATTGACTAGCCAACGCACAACAGGTGTGCAGCCCCACCAGCCCCAGAGTCTCTCAGCCGGACTCAGGCCAGGTGAGGCTGCTGAGACCAGCCGTCAGCCACAGCCCACAGGGACAGCATTGGAATTTACTCCAATATGACAAAATAATTACTCTAAAATACAATCACCTTTAACACATTTATTAACATGAACATCTCCACTTTAATCTTACGTGCACAAATATGTTTTTTTAAATCAACTTCAATGTCTCATATCGACAAAAAGCTTTTTTATAGATTTGATTGGTTTTGTTTGTGAACCATTTAGCGAAGCCAGCCCCAGCCAGGAGGAGAAGGAGAACCGCCAACACCACGCCCTTCACCACAGCAACCACCAGGTGGACGGACCTGTGGAATCCTGGAGAACAACACAAGGGATTCATCCATGGATGGAGCGGTCATTAGGTAGACTGTAATAGATAATGTCAGATAAAGTTAGACTATACTAGAATATAATAGATAATGTTAGACTATCATAGATTATTTAACAATTATTTACCGAAGTGATAGTTAGTAGTATATACTAACTATATACTAATATAGTTTAGTATATACTACACTTGAACACTCCAAAAATAAACAAGATAACACTTATTGACGGCATTATTATTTATTTTTTGAGTTTGTGATCTCAATCATGGGATATTGCCCAAAATCCAGAGATAGCAAACCAATCAAATTGGGGCAATTTAGGATGATCACGTGTAGCATATACTAAATTTGATTAGATAATGATAGACTTTCAGAGACAATATCAGAAAATTTAAGACTATACTAGACTTTAATAGATAATGTTAGACTTTTCTAGCCTATATTACATTAGATAATGTAAGACTATAATAGATAATATTAGACTATCATAGACTATAATAGATAATGTTAGACTATACTAGACTATAATAGATAATGTTAAACTATACAAATATAGTAGACTATATTTGATAATGTCTACTAAAATAGACTATATTACATTAGATAACGTCAGACAATTGACCTTGGGTTCCTTGAAAGGCGCCTCTAAATTAAATGTATTATTATAATAGACTATAATATATAGGATAATGTTAGACTATAAGAGACTACATTACATTAGATAATGTCCGACTAGTGTCTGGCTATAGCCATCAGTAGGACAGGGGGAGCTGATTGGCTGATTGTGAAAGGCTACAGCAAAATGTCCTCACATGTAGCTTCCTCCTTTTAGATATTCTCTGCAATAGCCACCAACCTCAAAATCACATCGCTTTCAAGTGCAAATAAGTCTCGCCCTTTGTGGTCTCCAACTATCGGGTCTGCCTCAAAATGTCCTGCAGAGTGACTTCACTTTAGTGATTCTTAATGAATCGAACATTAAGCTTCCCAATGGTGTGTTCTTTGTTTGTGTTTGATTAAGATCCCCTCACATGTTTTTTTGTCATTGTAATCTTTGATTAGTCAGATTGCTCCAGTCAGTTTGAGCCAACCGTTTGGTTCTCCTCCCTGCGTCGGTGGGGAGGAGTACATCTGTACTCCTTTCTCTGAGCGATTGGAGCCTCCTCATGCAGCTCAGGAAACCGTTGTGGAGACTTTAGGACAACACGGAGGAAAGAGCGGACAAGCTGCTGACATGTTGAGTTTATTGATTTATATCATGAATTGCAGTAAATAAGTGAATAGTACAAATAAAATGTAAATATATATATATGTATATATGTGGTATATGTATATATGTGTGGTGTATGTATATTCATCTGCGTATATATATATATATATATATATATATATATATATATATATATATTTATACATATACATATGCATACATGTGTATGTCTGTTTAGTATTGTTGTATTGAAAGAACGATCAGCAGATCAAATTAAGATCAATATTAATCAGAAAATCGACTATTTTAACCAAGCCCCAAACACAACTCATGATTCATGCTTAGAAAAAGACCACATGCTTAATATTGTGATGCAACATCTTATTCTAATTTTATACCGTTCTCAACTCCAAAATGATATGATGAACAGGTTTTTTAACTCTGTTGCTGCTTAATATAATATATGACTGTAACGCGTTACCCCAACACTGTGCCCCATCAGCCCCCCCCTGCTCACTCCCACCCCTCCCTCTACTGCTTCCTCCTCCTGCTTTTAACCTCCACCCTAGAACCATCCGAGCCCTGATCCAGGCCTGCAGCCCCGCCCAGCTCCTCCTCCTCCTCCTCCTCCTCCTCCTCCTCCTGGGTGTTGAGGTGAAGGTGCTCCATGCTGGCCCTCAGCTGGGCCTCAGGCCCCCCAGTCCTCCTGTTGGCCCCGGGGTCTGGCTGGGTCACTGCTCCCAGGAGCCTCCTGTACAGACTGATGAACTGGTCGTCCTGTACGATGACCTCTGGCTCCCTCTCCTGGAGCTGCTTCTGCCGCCGGTGCACCAGCCTGCCCTGGTACAACCTGGACCAACCCGTCTGGGATTAATGAAGCACTTATCTTATCTTAAAACTACATTCTGTTGACCCCAGCCTCAACTTTCTCTGTCACAGATGTGTATACGTTAACATTTCTCAGTATTTCACTGTTAAAATATCAGTGTTGTGATGTTTTCCTGTTATTTAAAGTTACTTCAGACTTTATATGATGGTCTCACTATGGAAACATTAATGGCTAGTAATGGTTTTGCTATGCAAACAGTACTGACTAGGTGATGGTGTTACTATGGAAACAGTACTGTCCGGGTGATGGTGTTGCTATGGAAACAGTACTGTCCGGGTGATGGTGTTGCTATGGAAACAGTACTGTCTGGGTGTCTCACCAGGCGTAGTGGGGTTCAGGGAGGGGCTTGGAGAGCAGCAGGTTGAGCTGGGAGGCGTCCTTCAGGCAGGCCTGCCATTGGTTGAAGCTGTGAGCCACGACACCATCCAGAGGCTGAGGGTTGTGGCAGGTGACCCCCTGCCAGCCTACAGACACCCACACACCCACACGCACGCACACACAGGTGGTGAGTGTTTGTTTGTTTAGTTTTTTTGCCAAGCACCACATGTGCTACCTACCTGTTGTCCCTCCTGTTCGTCGGTTCAGTTCTCCTTGGACCATGACCATCAGCAGAGCTTTGAGGAGCGTCGGCTCAGGGCTGGCCCTCCTCAGCCAGTAGCAGGTCACAGCCACTGGGAGGCGCAGGTGAGCCGGAACTCCTTCCAGCGTCTCTTCCTCCACGCCCAGCGTCTCCAGACACACCTGCAGCCTCACAGCGCGGTCTGCCTGGAAGTGGGAACAAAACGCATGGCCATCGAAAGGATTTCCAAGAACTCTGAATTACGTAATAAAAATAAAATATTAATTTCACCAAGGTAGTGCTCAAAGAAGTTGACAATATCAGTTTGAGTGAGGAGTTAGACGGATTTGAAAAGAATGACGTGTTACTATGACAATATACGTTCAGGTTTATACATATCCCTAACCCTAATTAAGTTACACAAAATTAATCAGTTTGTAAATCTCCTGATATAACCTTGCTTTAGCATCGATTTAGCCTAGCCCTATTCTTTGTTTGGAGATAACTATGCCGACTGCCAGTGTCCATCTATTATATAACTATGCTCCATCCATCATCCAGCTGAATGAGTCGGTAGGCCTACCTGGGGCGGAGAGTCCAGCCTCAGCGTCTGAGCGGCTCCTTGGACCAGCGGTCGCACCTTGACACTGACGAGCTCCAGACCGTCCCGGTCCACCTCCTCCACCTCACCCCCCCCCTGGCCCAGCAGCAGCCCGTACATCACCTGCCGGATGGGCCATGAGGTGAGGTTAGAGCTCTGCAGGTTGCTGCACTCCACCTGGATTCGCAGAAACTTCCTCCTGTGCACAAGTATGTCATTGTCCAGTATGTTGGCCCCCAGGTCTCCTCTGGCCAGGGACGCACGGACCCACTCAGGGACCCAGCTCCAGATCTCAGCAGGCAGTGGCGGAATAGTTCCCTCACTGAAAAACCTACGCAGAGAGGAGCTTGGGAGTCGGTACTCTAGCATGGCGTTCTGCACCTCCGTCCGCATTTCCGTCCGCGCCTGTTGGCTAATGTTGTGTGTGAGTGCCATCGCTGCTGTCAAGGTGTCTTCTGTCGTCCGGTCTGTCCTGGCTCCCAGCCAACTCAGGAGGCCCACCAGGCGGTCGCCTCCGAACCTCACTTTAGGACTTCCCGCTGGAACATACCTGGCCCACTCAACATCTCTGAGGTTGTCATAGTCGTTCCCTGCCAAAGCGGCGAAGACGGGCAGCAGCTGGTGGTCGATGTTGAAAAGGGCACAGAACTTGGACATGGTGTATCGCTTGCAGGAGATGTAACTCCTGGCCCCACTTGGTTTAACGGAGTCCCACTGGAATTGATCCAGGGGTAGAACCCCCTCTGGAAGGTCGTAGATGTAGAAGTCGCTGTCTCTGGACAGCACCGGGCAGCACCACTCTCTGGCCAGGGCAGCCAGCTGGCCGTCAGCCTCTCCGAAGCACCTGGCCATCGGCACCTTCATGTCGTTCAGCGTCTCTTCGAACACTGTCGTGGTAAAGAGGGCATAGAAGTCCCTTTTCCCACCCTTCAGAGCGTCAGGGATCCTCTTGACACGTGTTCTTAGACGGTCCATCCTGTGGTTTAGTTTGATGTCGCTGGGGCCCGAGCCTCCGTCAATCACAACTTTTGCTTTAATTTGACATTTGTCCAGAGTCTTGAAAAATGTCTGGACCTCCGCCTGGAAGGCCAGGTACTCCCCGCCGTGGTTCTGGTCCAGGTTGGCCATCTTGTAGAGGAGGTGGGCCAGGATACTGCCGTCCACCACCAGCTTGCTGTCCCTGAAGTGGATGTCCTCGTAGATCTCACTGTTGGTCTTGCTGTAGTCCTCCAGCAGTGACCACAAGCCCTTCACCCCCATGGTGACTGACAGGTCAAGTTCTAACTTCTCCTGTCAAGGGTGACAGAGGATCCCAGCTCCTTTATACACCAACACAAACACCTACCCACACTGGGAGTGGCTCTGACGGTCAACATTTCTACACAATAGGCAAAATATAAAGTAGCCTACACTAGCCCTCACTAAGAGGCAATTTAACTAGACACTTACTTATAACTGATACTAATTCATATGTTTCCAACTAGATTGTCAGGTTTCAAAATGTCCCTGAAGGGTGTTACATTAAACTCGTAGTTTAGTATCGAAGGCCATGAGAGTAAATAATCTGTTAGAAATGTTGCGTTAACGCGACCGTATTTTGTGTCTTAACATGTAGAGATTGTTCGTGTTTACAGGTCATTTTTACTGAAGGCCAATATCAGGAAGAGCAAGTGGTGTAGAAACAGCACGATAGTGAGCAGGATATTAAATAATATTTGATATCAGATTATATATTATTTGATATCATAAAGCATAATAGATTATACAATATATCATGTCAAACTTCAGACTACTAGATATCAAGTTTCTTTCTTTTATGTTATGAAAGCTTTTTTGGTGAGGCCCATTAAGAAAACAATGCATTATCATTATCATCACTGCTATTAATATTATGATAACATATGGAACGATAATCTGATCAAAGTGTCCTTCTTTGTCTGTGTCTAGTGGTAGAGTTGAGGTTGCATTAGGCTCTAAAAAGAGCTCTAGGTCGAGCCCACTGGCCAGCTGGATCCAGTTTGTGTACGGACACGTTCCCGGTAGTAAACAGAAGAAGCATTACAGCTTACCAGCTAGCAGCAGGAGCACAGAGAGGGTCCATGGATTCATCTTCATCTGCTCTGTAGCTGCCTCTCTGTGTCTGGTTATTAACGCCACTTGGACAGGGGGAGGGCTGATTGGCTGATTGTGAAAAGCTACAGTAATAGTCTTCACATGTAGCTTCCTCCTTTTAGATATTCTCTGCAATAGCCAATAACCTCCCTTCACAATGCTTTAATTACCATATATTGCTTCCCTTCTCCCTCTCTCATTGTCTCATTGGTTCTCCTCCCTGCGTCGGTGGGGAGGAGTACATCTGTACTCCTTTCTCTGAGCGATTGGAGCCTCCTCATGCAGCTCAGGAAACCGTGGTGGAGACTTTAGGACAACACGGAGGAAAGAGCGGACAAGCTGCTGGCATGGTCTGAGTTTATTGATTTATATCATGAATTACATTAAATAACTGAATAGTAAAAACTATATGTGTGTGTATTATATATATATATATATATATATATACACAGTGATAGGCATAACTTTAGTCACCTTTGCTAAAGTTGACTAAAAAGAGGAATAAAAAATCATCTTTTGGAAATTGATCTTAATGCCTGATGAAAAATTCAACCTTTAAGGACACCAATTTGCTTTTTAAATGAATAATGTATTGTAAATAAATAAATGTTAACAAACTGGATCCAGTTTGTTAACACCATCTATCCTTAAAATAGATGGTGCATAAGTATAGACCCCTATTGTAAATTCCCATAGAGGCAGGAAGATTTTATTTTTTAAAAGCCAATTATTTCATGGATCCAGGATATTTATCCTGATTAAGTTCCCTTAGCCTTTGGAATGAAAATAGTCCCACATCATCAAATCCCCTTCACTATACCGATTTGCATTGAGAAATCATTAGGCTAATTAACAGCTGTATCCAAATGAAAATACACTGTATGCTCAGAATAAGGTAATAATTAAACTTTTATAGTTTAATAACCTACTTGAAAGGTCTAATACATTTCCCAAAAATCTTGTTCTATGGCTAAATTGCAGCCATAGAAAAAAATGCATACCTATAATACCTGTATTTTTATAAAGATGCTTCACCAAAAGACTTTCATTCAATTCTATGTGACTTCTGCTATCTTAATAATAGCATTCGGAGCAGAGAGGACAACGCCACACATGGCAGCAGACAAAGTTCCTGCTGAGTTTCAGTGAATTATACTTCCCTCTTCTTATATTAGCTCCACAGTGGTGAGGGTGATTATCTGCCCCCCATTAACTTTATCAGTATTTAAAATGGCTTCACTTTAACACAGCAACCACCGATGATAAGAACCTGACAGATCTTATTGTAAGCCTACATGACCCATAGACTGTAAATAAATGATTGTATAAATACTGTAAGCTAACAGAAGAAAGAAAGGCTCATGAAAGACTGAGCAGCCTTGCCATCAAGAAACTAAATTGAAAAGTATTTTTTTAAAACATAGCCTTATCATCAGGACCAGAATGGAGAAGAACCAGTCTTTACAAATTCACCGTTATTCAGACAACCTAGAGTATGTTCAGAATAAACAACAACATACAATAAAGAAAGAAAACTCAAATGCATAAAACACTAAAATCATCAGAAATATTACGATCAGAAATAGAAACTGAAAAGAACACGACTCAACCAATAAGACTGACAGACAACAGACATGATGACGTCAGTGTTCCCTTATCTCGGTCATCACTGGAGGAGGAAGAGGAGTCGCTGCTTGAGTTTGGTTCAGCCAACGACCTCGCTGTAGACGATCTCATGTTCCGGTCCAGGGGCTGACCTGTCACCCAGAAGCAGACCAGCAAACCTCAGATTCCCTTCATCATTTCACTAGTAGGCTTTAAGTGCCACTGAGCTAGTGAACCAGTGAAACAGTTTTTGTTTAAAACATCTTAGTATGTCTATTTTGATCTCAACATAGTATTCTATGCCATTCTGTCATTTACTCAAATAATAAATTATATTGAAAAACAGATTTAAAACCCTACGTTTTTGCGAGTCTACGCCATAATACACTCTACTCTGCACTCCAGTTCAGGTGCTCTTGAATATCAGGGTTAATTCAATTCAATTCAATTCAAAGTGTTTATTGTCATATGCATAAATGAGACGTTCTCAGTTGTGCAATGAAATTCTTCCTTTGTGTCCACAGACTGAATGCCAAGATTTTTTTACAAGATAGATAGAACAAATAATACATTTAAGTTAAAATAAATAAATAAATAAATAAACAAATAAATAAAACGGAATGGTGCAAATCCAAGAAAGCCAAAGTGCGTGAGCAAAATGTAAACAGCTGCGGCAGTCCTGAGGTAGAATACTCCTCAACAACAGACTCCTATCTGTTGTTAAGGAGTCTGAGGGCAGTGGGGAAGAAAGAGTTCTTTAGTCTTGAAGTTTTGGACTTCATACTTCTATACCTCCTTCCTGAGGGTAGAAGTGTAAACAGTCCAAGGTGTGTGAGTGTGCCCGTGCATGTGCGTGTGTGTGTGTGTGTGTGTGTGGTGCTTCTTTTGGGTCTACCAGCCTACCCATTGGACTGTAGCAAACGTTGCTCATCTAAACACATGCCACACCTGGTGGCAGGTCATTAAACTTCCACTCTAAGATCAAAGTTGACATTTTTCTAAGATTTCGGTTCTGTTCCGTTTGGCGACTTATGATGATAAGTGGTAATTGCAATCTCTCCCGGTGAGCTCCACAGTGGGCTCCATTCCCTACGCCTAGTTCAACAGATTAGTAGTGCTCGAGTACCTTTTAGCGAAGACCAGCCCAGCCAGGAGGAGAAGGAACACAGCCCACAGCACCTTCAACACCACCGACACCGTCAGGAGCCAGCCAAACCTGCCTTTTTTTGTAAAACAACACATCAAATACAATAAGATTAGTTTAGATCGCTTTGTTAATAACAGTAATATTACATTCCATTATATAATGTGTTGGATACAGTTTGATTAGATTAGATGCCATCATTTCAGAAACAATTACTTTAGATTACCTATAAAATGACTTTATTTTAGATTCAATTAGATTTAATTAGATAACGTTAAACAATAATAGACTATATTAGATTAGATAATATTAGACTACAAGAGACTATATTAGAAAATGACAGACTAAAATAGTCTTTATTAAGAGATAATGTTAGACTATAATACATTATATTACATTAGATGAGGGACCACCCTGACATTAGTGAACACAGAGGGGCTCACCTTCATCTTCCCCCACCAATAGACTCCAAGGCGCAGAGGTTTTCTGCCCACTGGAGTCCAGAGAGCAGGTGTAATCCCCTGTGTTGTCATTGGTCAGATTGCTGAGGTGGAGGGCGGGGCCTGTCTCTGATAGGGCGTGGCCATTTCTGTACCAGTGGACGTCCAATTGGTGGAAGGAGCAGGCTGAGGTACAGGTGAGTGTGACCTGACCGCCCTCTTTCACCACATGGTCAGTGACGGAGCTTCTGACCTTCACAACCTCTCCATCTGTTGGAGACACAGTGAGACGGACGTTCTTTACAACTGGACACCTTGCTAACGCGAGTGTCAGAACTAGAATATACCAAAACAATTATTCACCTCAGGCTCCGTGAATAGTGGGGAATAGGCTATCCCCCACAATTCACGGAGCCTTCGGCAAATAATTGTTAAATATTTGATCAGATAATGTTAGAATTAGAGCTGTCAAGCGATTGAAATATTTAATCGTGATTAATCGCATTAATGTCATAGTTAACTCACGATTAATCGCAAATTCTTTTTCTATGCTAAATATCCCTTGATTTTTTTGTCCCATAATTCTTCTCATTTTAATTCTCTTATCAACATGGTGAAGTGCATCGGCTTGTCTTGTGCAAATGATTTTTTATTGATAACAACATTGGCATATACTGATCAAAACAGGACGATACAAAAAAAGAGCCTATAGTGCAATTAAACGACTGCTTTGAACAAATGTTATTTGAACATAGCAGTCAGGCTACTGCTTCTTTGTTTTGAGCCAAAGAAAAAAAAATAAAAAATCTTTTTTTTTTTGTAAATAAAATATTTGCGTTAATCGGCGCGATAATTTTTTTAACGCCGTTAAAATTGGTTTGCGTTAACGCCGTTAAGAACGCGTTTAACCGACAGCTCTAGTTAGAATATAATATACTTTGTAAGATTATATAATGTTAGACTAAAATAGGCTAATTACGGTAGATTAGATACTGTCAGACATAATAGACTTTAATAAATAAAATAATGTCAGACTATAACAGACTATATTAGATTAGATAATGTTAAACTTTAATACATTTGATAATGTTAGACTATCGTACAATATATTATATTAGATAGTGTTAGACTATATTAGATAATGTCAGACTATAATAGACTATATTACATTAGATGAGGGACCACCCTCATGTGCATTAGGGAACACAAACTGTTGAAGATGCAATATCCCATGACTGAGATCTCAAACTCGGGATATTGTTTTCAGAGCGTGTGACGGTCGTCTCGTCACGCTAATAAAAAGCAAATATGCCGCTAATAAAAACAAACAAATCCAGACAAAAAGGGTTATCTTGTTTATTATATGGAGCGTTCACGTGTAGTATATACCGAAACAATTATTCACCTCAGGCTCCGTGAATCGTGGGGAACAGCCCCCGAGACCGAAGGTTGAGGGGGCTGTTCCCCACTATTCACGGAGCCTGAGGTGAATAATTGTAGCTCTCGGCGAGTAATTGTGAAATATTCAATTGGATAATGTTAGACTAAAATATACTTTATTAGATTATATAATGTTGGACTATAATAGGCTATATTTGATTAGAAAATGTTAGACATAATAGACTTTGCTAAATTAAATAATGTCGGACTATAATAGACTATATTAGATAATGTTAGACTATCATACACTATATTACACTAGATGAGGGACCACCCTCATGACATTAGTGAACACAGAGGGGCTCACCTTCATATTCCCCCACCAATAGACACCAAGGCGCAGAGGTTTTCTGTCCACTGGAGTCCAGAGAGCAGGTGTAATCCCCTGTGTTGTTATTGGTCAGAGAGCTGAGGTGGAGGGCGGGGCCTGTCTCTGATAGGGCGTGGCCATTTCTGTACCAGTGGACGTCCAATTGGTGGAAGGAGCAGGCTGAGGTACAGGTGAGTGTGACCTGACCGCCCTCTTTCACCAAATTGTCAGTGACGGAGCTTCTGACCTTCACATCGTCTCCATCTGTTGAAGACACAGTGAGACGGACGTTCTTTACAACTGGACAGAATGACAACATTTACCCTGAAGTTTCAAGCTCTTTGTGATCGAGTCCCTTTGATCCATAGCGCCTTCCAGGACATCCAGAAACATCTCATGAGGAGCAGGTGGGAGAGGACATCTTCCTCAAGGTTGACTACAGGAAGCTACTAATCCCTCCCCAATGAGAACCAAGTCTAGTCTCTTCCTATAGTCCTATTGTAATGGGACAGTAGTAGAAGTAACATCGACCCTAGTAACAGTACTAGATGTAAAACAAACTATTATCCATACCAGAAATAACACTTACCAGTGACGTTGACTCTGACTCCTCTAAGTCCGGTGTACCCTCCGCCATTGGTCTCGAAGCGGAAGTGGTACGTTGCAGCGTCCTGTTTCTCCGTCTTGATGATCTTTAAGGTGCAGTTCCCGACGAGGTCCCCCAGGTACAGGAACCTGCTGTTGGCCCGGACATTGCTGCTGTCGTACACGTTGGTCGTGGAGCTGTCGCAGTACTTGTGACTGGGGCACCAGACCACCTGCTCCACCCGCTCCACCACCGCGCGGGTCTTTTTCTTCACCTTGGAGTTGGTGAAGCTGCAGGGGATGGTGGCGGTGGAGCCCTCCACCACGCAGAAGGAGTCAGGGTACTCCATGTGCCAGCCAGGGTCCACCCCCAGCGGCCCTGGAGGAAGCAGACAGTCGGGGTCACAACAGGGAGCCCGGTTCAAAGGGAGGGTCTCACATGAGGTCATGCTCTCTCCAAGTTGAGCTTTTCACCGTCATGGTGAGAATGAGAGCGACTGGTTGATGGTAAAGACGCTCTGAGAAGGTCAGGGTGGGACGTTGTTATTGTAATGTGTTTGGTTTTATATCATATTATATAACATTTGATATCATATCATAGAGTATAATAAATTAGGAAATCGTGTCTAATTTCACACTTAATACATCAAGTTGTTATTTTATTTATGAACGCTCTTTGGGTGAGGCCAATTAAGAAAACAATGCATTGTTGTTATCATCACTATTATTATTATTAAGATAACATTTGGAAGAATAAACTGATCAAAGTGTCCTTCTTTGTCTGTGTCTAGTGGTAGAGTTGAGGTCCCATCAGGCTCTAAAAAGAGCTCTAGGTTGAGCCCACAGGCCAGCTGGATCCAGTTTGTGTACGGACACGTTCCCGGTAGTAAACAGAAGAAGCATTACAGCTTACCAGCTAGCAGCAGGAGCACAGAGAGGGTCCTTGTGTGATGTTCACATAATTAGATGAGACTCCGATGACAGAACTGATCGGATTGGTTTTGAAGAACACCAGGGTGTATTATATCGACGACTTCCCAGTGCCGAGGGTGGAGCCAAATACCAATTAGCTGTGCCTAAATCTATGGTGAATGACTTCCTTGGATATTACCATGACAATCCATTAGGAGGGCATTTGGGCCGGATGAAGACATTGCTGAAAATCATGGACGTTGCTTGGTGGCCCTCCATCCGCAAAGATGTGTGGTCCTACATTAAGAATTGCCAAACTTGTCAGCAATATAAACCATCCAACCAGAAGCCAGCAGGACTTCTTCAAACCACAGTCGTAGAAGAGCCAAACTACATGCTGGGGATTGATTACATGGGACCCTTGCCAATCACCAAGCAACGGAACACTTTCCTTTTAGTAATAGTGGATTACTATACCAAGTGGGTGGAATTGTTCCCTTTGAGAGACAGTACATCTACCAAGCTGTGCCGGATCATCAAAGATGATGTGTTTCTGCGTTGGGGCGTACCCAAATACTTACTGTCAGACAGAGGACCCCAGTTCACCAGTAATCTGCTGGCAGATCTCTGTAAGAATTGGGGTGTCACTCAGAAATTGACCACCAGCTACCATCCACAGACCAATTTAACAGAGCGGGTCAATAGGACCCTTAAGACAATGATGGCCTCGTATGTTGGCAATAATCACCGAGAGTGGGATCGCTGGTTGCCCGAGTTTAGGTTTGCAATAAACACGGCCGTCCATGACACCACCGGGACAACACCAGCTCAACTGGCGATTGGGAGGAGCCTGAAAGGACCACTGGAAAGGCTCATCACCAAATCCCCGATGCCATCTCCAGAACAACCAGGCTACTCTGTGATGGAAAGACAGCAGAAGCTAGCAGAAGAGGTCAGTAGGAGAGTGAATGCGGCCAAAGCCAGACAAGCCAGGTATTACAATATCCACAGGAGAAATGCGCAATTCTCCGATGGAGACCTGGTCTGGGTCAAAGCGCATCATCTCTCCAATGCAGCAGCAAAATTTTCATCCAAGCTTGCGCCAAAATGGTCTGGTCCAGCTGTAGTGATGAAAAAGTTAGGGCCCATTAACTACAAAGTCAGATGGGAAGACCAATCTAGGAGGGAAGACACAGTGAATGTTGTAAATCTCAAGCCATATTTCAGCTCCCGCTAGGCATAGACTGGGGGGGGGGAACTATGTGATGTTCACATAATAATCAGTGTCTGTTATCAAACATAGAGGCTGGAAAAGAGCCATATAGGCTCATAGGCAGTTGACATATGAGAGCTGGAAATAATACATTGTCTGGCCATATGCTATGTTTACGGTATATTATCCCACTGACTAAAATATGTATGGGACAGCATTTTTAGCGATCACTTAGCCTCCTTATGTGTAGGCCTATCCCTTTAAATAGGTACGCACCTGGGTTGTAGAGGGGGGTGAACGTACAAAACGGGGGTGTGTGTTTTTTCTCACGGGGGGAGTTTGAATGAGGAAGTGGCGGCAAGCTAAGTTAGATATATCAATACGACTTAGACAGCAAATGCCAGTTGTTATAGCGATCTTTTGTTTATATGTATTTTGTTTATTTAATACTTTCCACCAACTGCTTTTCTCTGGACCGATCCACAAAGTGAGACATATATAGGAGTAGCCTACCAGAATTGGGAAGGATTTACTCAGCTCGGGATCTGGTGAGCGAAGCGGTAATTTTGTTCCTGTTTTTTTCTGCGCAATGGATTGCTGTTTTTGATTTGGATTACGATCAGAGACTGTTTTGTTGGATACATTGTAAAGACAATCGCGGAAACAGGCCGACACTGCGGCCGTGCGAGACTCTGGTTCACTTTGGACTTGATCACGGATCATTATTGTTTGTTAATTTGTTGTATAAATAACCACACACGCATGACATCGAAAACAGACAATATATGTATTATATGATTGCGGTGTATGTGTTTCTGTTGTGTCTCTTTAGCCTATTGGCGTTTAACATTGATTTCCCGATAAAAAGAATAACAACAGAATGTGACGAGTTTCTGTTTTAATTAACGGAATTTGTTATACTTGGATTCATCTTCATCTTCTCCGTAGCTGCCTCTCTGTGTCTGGTTATTAACGCCACTTGGACAGGGGGAGGGCTGATTGGCTGATTGTGAAAGGTTACAGGAAATGGATTCTATCTGCCCAATGTAGAAAACAACATCTCGAAAAGACATTATTTGTACAAAACATTATTTTTACAACATACTCTAAGATATAAATGTTATTTATTAATGTAGGAATATTTCCACAGCTATATCCAAATGAAAATACACTGCATACTCAGTATTAGGTAATAATTCAACTTCCATAATAGCCTACTTGAAAGGTCTAATAAAGTTCCCAAAAAGCTTGTTCGATGTCTAAATTGGGTTATGCATACCTATAATACCTGTATTTTTATACAGATGCTTCACAAAAAGACTTTAATTCAATTCTATCTGACTTCTGCTATCTTAATAATAGTATTCGGAGCAGAGAGGACTTCGACACACATGGCAGCAGACAAAGTTCCTGCTGAGTTTCAGTGAATTCTACTTCCCCCTTCTTATATTAGCTCCACAGTGGTGATGGTGATTATCTGCCCCCCATTAACTTTATCAGTATTTAAAATGGCTTCACTTTAACACAGCAACCACCGATGATAAGAACATGACAGATCTTATTGTAAGCCTACATTATTGTATAAATACTCAACCCGGTATCACGCAATTGCGTGATACCGGTTTGAAATACTGTAAGCTAGCAGAAGAAGGACAGGCTCACGAAAGACTGAGTTGCCTTGCCATCAGGAAACTAAATGGAGAAGTATTCTTTAAAAAGTAGCCTAGTCATCAGGAGCAGAATGGAGAAGAACCAGTCTTTACAAACCTCACCGTTATTTAGACAACCTTGAGTATATTCAGAATAAACAACATACGATAAAGTAAGAAAACTCAAATGCATAAAACACTGAAATCATCAGAAATGTTACAATCAGAAATATAAACTGAAAAAATCAAGACTCAACAAATAAGTCTGTGACAGACATGAGACATGATGACGTCAGTGTTCCCTTATCTCGTCATCACTGGAGGAGGAAGAGGAGTCGCTGCTTGAGTTTGGTTCAGCCAACGACCTCGCTGTAGACAATCTCAGGTTCCGGTCCAGGGGCTGATCTGTCAGCCAGAAGCAGACCAGCAAACCTCAGATTCCCTTCAACATTTCCCTAGTAGGCTTTAAGTGCCACTGAACTAGTGAACCAGTTCAACTGTTCTGATTTTAAACCTACTTTGATCTCAACATAGTCGTCTATGCCATTCTGTCAGTTACTCAAATAATACATTATTTTGGAAAACTGATTTAAAACACTACGTTTTTGAGTGTCTACGCCAAGGAGTTTGTTAAAAATCTATTTTCCTCTGAATTCCAGTTCAGGTGCTCTTGAATGCCAGGGTGAAGGTGTGTGTGCGTGTGCGTGTTCGTTTGCGTGTGCGCCTGCATGTGTGCGTGTTGATGTACAGAGCTTCGTTTGGGAGGCGGTTTATGTTTCTGGTTGTGTCCGTTACAGCAAATCGCAGCAATCTGGGCCGTATCACATGTTTAAAATGTATTTAAATTCACAAAGTGTTCAAACTTAAGCTAAACAGGGTATTTAAAAACACTTTAATACCCACACGCTAAATTCTCTTTGGCAGTTTTTATACAACCAAGTCAATTTTTTAAACGCTATTGTACCGGAGGTAAAGCCAGGGGAGACGATGGTTTGATCGCCCGGACCGTTATCGTCCGTTAAGCTTTAGAAACATTTCATTAGGGATGTTTTAATGAAGTAAGTGTTGGCACTGGTTTCATCAATGAACAATTACTGATCTGTTTCACCGATAAAAGATGACATCATCTCATCTTATTAGTGATGAATAATTACATTGTTACCGTCTTCTTCATCATCAGAAGGTAACATCGTAACAGGAGACGGTTACCTTGAGGAGTTGAGTGTGAAGTGGACGGTCGAATAGCTGACTTCCTCTGAAGCTCCCACCGCTTCCTGTTTACAGTCCACCTCCTAGACAGACAGACAGGTGCTCAGACAGACACACTCACACAAACATGTGTATCCATCCATTAACCCAAACACACACACACACACACACACACACACACACACACACACACACACACACACACACACACACACACACACACACACACACACACACACACACACACACACACACACACACACACACACTTTTAGTTGAAACTGACAGGAAGTACTCACCTGTTTTTGAATCACCTCTGATTCCTTTTTTTGTGCTTGTCTCCTATTTAAAAATAAAAAAGACATTACAGATATGTCCAATAATAAAACACCAATTAACTACCAAGGTAACATTTCATATTAGAGATTTCAGTTGGATTTCTATTAATTACTATGAGTTTAATCTCCAAGGGTAATAATGCCTTTCAAACAATATCATCTTCATTATCAGCATCAAGATCAAAGTGGACATTTGGAAGATCTCGGTTCTGTTCCCTTTGGCGACCCCTATGGTGATGAGTGGTAATTGCAATCTCTCCCGGTGAGCCCCACAGTGAGCTCCGTTGCTCCCCAAGTTGAACAGACATGTACTGTTTATCAACGCAAATCTTAGGGATAAATACTTTCATCTTTCCAAAAATATCATCTCACAAATCATCTTCAGCGTCCTATTTTGACCTCTTCTCAGATTTGATTTGAGTACCTTTTAGTGAAGACCAGCCCAGCCAGGAGGAGAAGGAACACAGCCAGCAGCACCAACACCACCGACACCGTCAGGAGCCAGCCAGACTTCTCTTATTTTGTAAAAGAACGCATTCATGTCAGATACAATTTTATGAGATCACTTTCTTAATAACAGTAAGATTACATTACATGATATAATATGTTGGATACAGTTTGATTAGAGTAGATTACATCATTTCAGAAACAATTACATTAGAGAAATGACTTTATTTTAGATTCAATAAGATAATGTCAAACTATAATAGACTATATTAGACTAGATAATGTTAGGCTATAAAAGACTATATTACATTAGATGAGGGACCACCCTCATGTGCATTAGTGAACACAGAGGGGCTCACCTTCATCTACCAACACCAATAGACTCAAAGGCGCAGAGGTGCTCTGCCCACTGGGGTCCAGAGAGCAGGTGTAATCCCCTGTGTCGTCATTGGTCAGACAGCTGAGGTGGAGGGCGGGGCCTGTCTCTGATAGGGCGTGGCCATTTCTGTACCAGTGGACGTCCAATTGGTGGAAGGAGCAGGCTGAGGTACTGGTGAGTGTGACCTGACCGCCCTCTTTCACCACATGGTCAGTGACGGAGCTTCTGACCTTCACATCCTCTCCATCTGTTGAAGACACAGTGAGACGGACGTTCTTTACAACCGGACAGATTGACAACATTTTCTCTGAAGTTGAAGTGGTCTTCACTTGTAATTTAATATTTACTGTCAGTTTGCAGATACAAGGAGTCTTACAAACTGTTGTATGCGCCAACTTCCCAGGCTGTTCCTGGACAAGCTCTTTGTGATCGAGTCCCTATGATCCAAAGCGTCTTCCAGGACATCCAGAAACATCTCATGAGGAGCAGGTGGGTGAGGACATCTTGCTCAAGGTTGACTCGGGAAGCTACTAATCCCTCCCCAATGGGAACCAAGTCTCGTCTCTACCTATAGTCCTATTATAATGGGACAGCAGTAGAAGTACCACTGACCCTAGTAACAGTACTAGATGTAAAACCAACTAGTAACAGTACCAGAACACTTACTCGTGACGTTGACTATGACTCCTTTCGGTCCAGCGTACCCTTCGGCGTTAGTCTTCAACGGAAGCGGTACCTTGCAGCATCCTCTTTCACCGTCTTGGTGATCTTCAAGGTGCAGTTCCTGACGAGGTCCCCCAGGTACAGGAACCTGTCGGCCCGGACGTTGCTGCTGTCGTACCCGAAGTACACGTGGCGCTGGCAGAACTCATGATTGTGGCACCAGACCACCCGCTTCACCCGGAGCCCCGCGGGGTGTGTGAAGCTGCAGGGGATGGTGGCGGTGGAGCCCTCCACCACGCAGAAGGAGTCAGGGTACTCCACGTGCCAGTCAGGGTCCACCCCCAGCGGCCCTGGAGGAAGCAGACAGTCGGGGTCACAACAGGGAGCCCGGTTCTAAGGGAGGGTCTCACATGAGGTCATGCTCTCTCCAAGTTGAGCTTTTCACCGTCATGGTGAGAATGAGAGCGACTGGTTGATGGTGAAGACGCTCTGAGAAGGTCAGGGTGGGACGTTGATATTGTGACGTGTTTGGTTTATATCATGTTATATAATATTTGATATCATATCAGAAAGCATAATAAATTATACTATATATCGTGTCAAACATCAAACTCTATATATCAAGTTTTTTTCTTTTATGATATGAAAGCTTTTTTGGTGAGGCCCATTAAGAAAACAAAGCATTTATTATTATGATAACATATGAAACGATAAACTGATCAAAAAGTGCTTCTTTGTCTGTGTCTAGTGGTGGAGTTGAGGTCCCATTAGACTCTAAAAAGAGCTCTCGGTTGAGCCCACAGGCCAGCTTGATCCAGTTTGTGTACAGACACGTTCCCGGTAGTAAACAGAAGAAGCATTACAGCTTACCAGCTAGCAGCAGGAGCACAGAGAGGGTCCATGGATTCATCTTCATCTGCTCCGTAGCTGCCTCTCTGTGTCTGGTTGTTAACACCACTTGGACAGGGGGAGGGCTGATTGGCTGATTGTGAAAGGCTACAGAAATATTTTTCACATTCCTCATTTTCACGCTTCCTCCTTTTAGATATTCTCTGCAATAGCCAATAACCTCCCTTCACAATGCTTTAAACACCATATATAGCTTCCCTTCTCCCTCTCTCATTGACATGACATCCAATCAGCAGTTCAGTTCATATTGAACCAGTAGAACGTCCCTTTAGTCCCATTATCAACATGCTTTATTGCTTTGGATTAATCTACAGCTTGGACCTGATGGTAAAAAACATCATTTGAAGTACAATTTTAATTTTGATTATTATATTGAACAACCGTTTAGATCAGGGATATTTAGATCAGGGATAACTTCATAAACAGGAGGATTCATTAAATTTAGAGACTAGAAGTTAGGGAGGCTCGATGGGCCACGATGTACTCGGCCAGCATCGGTCAGAGGTGGAGTGTCTCCAGTGTGTATGGATTATTGATCAGCCGTTATCAGTCAACATGACAGGGTAACGTGAACATTGACCATGTTTAAAGTACAACAACTGAGCAGAATTAGCTGAAACTAATTCTGCTCAGGAGGTACTGACATGGAAAAAGTACCTTCTTCTGTTTACTACCTTGCAGTTGTAACTCTGTGACCACCAAATATTACCTCTCTACAAAGTGTGTGAATTCAAAAGCTGACCTATGAACAATATATTGTTAGTTTACGAATGTTCTCTGAAGACAGGGAAATATGAGTGTTGGTGAGCTGCTGAGCTTATCTCCCACTACCTCTGGCTCTCCGCCTGAGTTCATGGGTTGGCCAATGGGCAGAGAGGGGCGGGACTTCTGGTGATAAGGATCAACAGTGACTCTGCTCAGTTATATTAATGCCTTGTGGTTTGTGTCTTCGTTGGTTGATTCTCTGGTTCTCGGGCCAAAACAGAGAAGAGCTGTGACTTTGCTGATCGACCTTTGCTAGCTCTTAGCGATGGCGGTAGGCCTACCAGACGTCCATCTTAGGGAGTTGAGCGGAGGGATCGAGCAGGGCTGTGTGGCTTGACTAATGTCATGCTGCGACTCTATCGACTCTAGCACACGAGAAGGCTCTAACATGATGGTAAAGACAACGTAACTGTAGTCAAATCTGAAAAGATAAACACTACATTCAGTCATTCATGCGGTATAGATGATAACCCTACATTCAGTCATTCATACTGTATGATAAACCCTACATTCAGTCATTCATACTGTATAGATGATAAACACTACATTCAGTCATTCATACTGTATAGATGATAAACACTACATTCAGTCATTCATACTGTATAGATGATAAACACTACATTCAGTCATTCATACTGTATAGATGATAAACACTACATTCAGTCATTCATACTGTATAGATGATAAACACTACATTCAGTCATTCATACTGTATAGATGATAAACACTACATTCAGTCATTCATACTGTATAGATGATAAACACTACATTCAGTCATTCATACTGTATGATAAACCCTACATTCAGTCATTCATACTGTATGATAAACCCTATTCAGTCATTCATACTGTATAGATGATAACCCTACATTCAGTCATTCATACTGTATAGATGATAAACCTACATTCAGTCATTCATACTGTATAGATGATAAACCCTACATTCAGTCATTCATACTGTATAGATGATAAACCTTACATTCAGTCATTCATACTGTATAGATGATAAACCTTACATTCAGTCATTCATACTGTATAGATGATAAACCTTACATTCAGTCATTCATACTGTATAGATGATAAACCTTACATTCAGTCATTCATACTGTATAGATGATAACCCTACATTCAGTCATTCATACTGTATAGATGATAAACCCTACATTCAGTCATTCATACTGTATAGATGATAAACCCTACATTCAGTCATTCATACTGTATAGATGATAAACCTTACATTCAGTCATTCATACTGTATAGATGATAAACACTACATTCAGTCATTCATACTGTATAGATGATAAACACTACATTCAGTCATTCATACTGTATAGATGATAAACACTACATTCAGTCATTCATACTGTATGATAAACCCTACATTCAGTCATTCATACTGTATGATAAACCCTATTCAGTCATTCATACTGTATAGATGATAACCCTACATTCAGTCATTCATACTGTATAGATGATAAACCTACATTCAGTCATTCATACTGTATAGATGATAAACCCTACATTCAGTCATTCATACTGTATAGATAATAACCCTACATTCAGTCATTCATACTGTATAGATGATAAACCTTACATTCAGTCATTCATACTGTATAGATGATAACCCTACATTCAGTCATTCATACTGTATAGATGATAAACACTACATTCAGTCATTCATACTGTATAGATGATAAACACTACATTCAGTCATTCATACTGTATAGATGATAAACCTTACATTCAGTCATTCATACTGTATAGATGATAAACCCTACATTCAGTCATTCATACTGTATAGATGTTTAACTCTACATTCAGTCATTCAGCACTTGTTGCCTTACTGAATACATTTAGAGAAGGAGCAACCTTCAACTTATCAAAGTGACTTGGCTCAAGGACCTCCACTGATGTGATGGGGAGCTGTTTTTAATGCTATCCCTTCTTGAAGGTCAATAAGTCCTTCATAGGGAACACTGAAACCTGTCCCCTCTTTCTGTACTCTCACTTTCCCTTCTCTCAGTCTCCTCATCCCTTCTTTCCTCAATCTTTAGAGATCATGAAAGTAGAAGACATGGCACTGTTCTATATCAAAATGTTATTCTATAATTCTCAAAATAAGAAACATTTCCATAATTATTCAGAGTTCATTCTTATTATACCTGTGTCACCTTTAACACTACAGCTGTGGTCAGGATATGGTCTCCATGGTTACAGGTCCAGGGGTGCATGGTGGTGTAGGGGCCCTCCTGTGTTTGAGGACGATGCACAGGGATGGTGGGAATAGCAGCTGCTCTCAGCCTGGTCTCGCCCTTTCTGGTCTCCACTAACCGGTCTGCCTCAAAATGTCCTGCAGAGTGACTTCACTTTAGTTTTATTTAATTAATCGAATATTAAGCTTCCCAATGGTGTGTTCTTTGTTTGTGTTTCATTAAGATCCCCTCACATGTTTTTTTGTCATTGTAATCTTTGATTAGTCAGATTGCTCCTGCCGGTTTGAGCCAACCGTTTGGTTCTCCTCCCTGCGTCGGTGGGGAGGAGTACATCTGTACTCCTTTCTCTGAGCGATTGGAGCCTCCTCATGCAGCTCAGGAAACCGTGGTGGAGACTTTAGGACAACACGGAGGAAAGAGCGGACAAGCTGCTGATATGGTCTGAGTTTATTGATTTTTATTG
>NC_082387.1:25537791-25666529 GCF_031168955.1 Gadus macrocephalus
AGTACAACAATGACAACATTGCCAGCTCCAATCTCCCTGTTGACATCATCACACATTCTAACCAACAGTGTTTCACAGCTGTGATTAGGGCGGTATCCAGATTGGACCTCTGAGTAGAGACTATGTCTTGAGAGATGGACGTTGAGTTGGTTCAGCACAATTTTCTCAAGAATCTTTGAAATAGCAGAAAGGTTGGAGACTGGTCGATAATTGCTAAGGATGTTAACATCAGCATTGTCCTTCTTCAGAGTTGGTTTGATGACTGCTTTCTTCATGTCAGATGGAAAAGTTCCGGTCTTTAACGAGGAGTTGATGATGTGGAGTAGAACAGGCGTCAGCTAACAGCTGAGTTCATCAGCTGTTATCTCAGAGAAACTGTAAAATCTGCAGTCTTCATCAAGAGCAGGGTCTTTGTTGAGGGGTTGGTCTTTGTCAGTAGCAAAAGAGGGTTCCTCAGCTGCTGTAGGAGTTATACTCTTTTCCTTCTCTATACCATCCCGGATGGTAGTAACTTTGTCTGCGAAGAAATCTTTGAAATCTTCAGAAAGTTTAACGGGATCTTTGTAGTTTGGAAGGTCTTGAGCATCATGTCCAAGCAGTCTATTGAGCTTCTTGTAGAGTGTTTTAGTATCCCCTGAGGGGGATTTGAGAGAGGCATTGTGGTGAGCACATCTCTTGACTTCCTCGAAACAAGTGAACTCATCCCTAGCTCTAACATACTCCGATCTTGCAACACGCTGTTTCGGTCCTGGCGACTGTATTCTTCTTCTTTGCTCTTCCTCCAAGCACGTTCAGCCACTCTTCTTTTGCGCCTGAGAATGCGGAGGTCCAAGTCCAACCAGGGCATCGGGTTCTTCTTCATCTTCTTCTTGATGAAAGGGCAGTGCTTATCCATTAGCTGAGTCAGCACAGTGTTGTAGAGAATGACAGCATCGTCTGCTGGCATGTCTTCAGGGAAGTCCGCTAATTTTGAGTTACCGTATTGGTCCGAATATAAGACGACCCTGATTATTAGACGACCCCGACGACCCGATTTGCAGACCAGATTTGCAGAACAAAGAACTTCATTTTTTTTTCTTAATAACAATATTAAAAACACAGTGAATGAAACACTTGTTATATTAATGACAATAATAATAATGCCAGTAAAGGCCACGGCACTTTCAAGGCAAAATATGTAGGCCTACAGTATGATTCAAAATGAATATCAAGCAATAATCAAGCAACATTGTGAATATTTTTAAATAACAGAGAAAATACAGGCCACATATTAAACTAAACTTAACTAAAATTCGCCAAATTTCTCCTCCGATGTCTCTCTATCCCTCACACACATCCTCTGCCCCGCTGTGTTCGCTCTCGCTGTCATCGCTCCCCAGCTGCTCCGCTTCCAGCGGCTCCGCCCAAAGCGCGTTTTCTCTGACGTATTCAAAAACTCTCCGGTCAACCTCACTGAAACGGCCACTTTGAGGACCACGGTAGGATTTGCGCTGACTGTTGGCATCTTTGAGACGTTGTTTTGGTGCTCGCCATCTTCCTACGTTACACTCCGTGACCCCGAACTTCTTCTTTACGATCTTTATTCATTCATTTCATGGCAGCCGAACTGACAGCTGATAGGCCGACTGAAACCAGCTGATCGTATTTTATTCCTATAGGCTAATCCACATTTCAGTTGCAAAATCTACGGATAAATAATAACTATAACATTGATCATGGTAGGCCTATCGCAATTATAGTGCATTTCATTACCCTACACAAATAAACGAAAAATAGCCCAAATAAGTCTCTTCTCCATAATGCACACTTGCAGGCCTACATGATTCTTCTTTCCTAGACAACTTCAGATCATTAATAATACATTTTGAATATAAACATGTTTCCTCTTTCCTAGCCAATTATATCTATCTAATAATATAGTTATATAGTTATAATCATTCAGTAGTTAAGCTTTTTGAATCATTCGTTCACCAGTAGTTAAGCTTTTGATTCATTCGTTCAATCACTTAACTACTGGTGAACGAATGATTCAAAAAGCTTAACTACTGGTGAACAAATGGTTTGCGAAATAGAAACAACTCAGTATGATCAGGCCTGCCTTAACCTGCCATTGGGCCCTGGGGCTGAGAGGTTTCGTAGGCCCCCTGAGAGGGGATCTTACAATGAAGATGTGTAAATAGTTTTCCGACATTTTGCCGTTGTCGACGGGGGGGGGACGGGGGGGACGGGGGGGGTGAGGGGTGAGACGACTGTGGCTGTGGTGTCAAGGGGCCACTGGGCCCAGCTACCACTGGTGGCCCTCTTTTTTCTTGGCTCCTGATAGGCCTCTGATCTTTGTAAGCCCCAAACAAAAAATCACATTGTCTTGGGCCTTCGCCTAGAATGGCGCGGTAAAAGTGCTAAACCGCATGGAAACCGTACAGAATCCGTGCGGTTTGGCAGGAATTCCGTGCGTTTTTTGAATGACTAATAGCCGCGGCTATTAGTTATTCACTCCGGCTATTAGGTATGCAGAACGAGCCCCTCCCTCTTTTTTGCTTGACCACTAAGTTTGAAGGCTGTCTAACCAATCAGTGAAGAGAAATACCAGACTAAAGTAACGCATTGTCGAGAGCTGCAGTGCCTCCATGTTTCGCCGTAACATAAGGCTGTGTTGTCTTTACTAGTTTCACTACAATGTAATGACCACCACTAGCTAGTGGAAAATACATTTGTGTCTAGTATAGTGATATATTTTTTATATGTTAGGCTGTATATTGAGATGGCAGTGTGCGAAATACCCGTCAATATTCGGTGATGTCGTCATCCCCAGATTGTTCTCGATCTGCAGTAGCCAGCTAGGCCATAACATTACAATATTTCATGGATGCAAGCAAGCCAAGACAATCAATCTATATCTATAGCCTACATGACAACACACACACACACACACACACACTTTAAACACACTGGTAAAGCAACACTGACATAGGAGCGGCTCCTATGTCAGTGTTGCTTTACCAGTGTGTTTAAAGTGTGTGTGTGCCAAATGCCAATGCAAGTTGGGATGCACGTTAACAGGGGGGGTACTGTGTCATGGCAGTGTGTTTCCATGGCTGTCCTGACCAGGGGGTGTGGCTTTGGGGTCTGGGTGGGCGGTATCAGTTTAACAGTGGGGCCTCAAAAAGTCCAGCCCCAGTGTGCAGGGGTCCTGCACCTGCGCCACCCATACAGTGAGATCCACTGACAGACCTCCCACATTCAACGTCACCCTCCCCTTACCCAGCATAGGGGCCCGCTCACCAGTCACCGTCCTCAGCCGCACTGTAGTCCGCTCCAACCGGGTCCCCGCCGGAACTACATCTGGCCTCATCAGTGTTGCCGTGGAGCCCGTGTCCACAAGGGCAGTACGTGGGGCCCCGTGCATGGCGACGGGAACATGGCAGAAATACCCAGAATGAGTCCAACCCACCACCATCGTGGATTCTGTGTAATCGTCTGCTTCAGGGGGGAGTGGAGCCCCTCTCCCCCTCAGGGGGGAGAGGAGCCCCTCTCCCCCCTGTCTGTGCCGTCGGGCCCCTCCATCCTTTGCGTCAACAGCACGGGACACCGTGCCCGGGGCTCCGCACCGTCCCATCGATACGGGCCCCGGGCCGTTTCCCTGGTCTTTGGAATGCTCGGAGCACTGTCTGAGGAGATGGCCAGGCTGTCCGCATCCCCAGCCCACCAGGGGGCGATGGCGAGGCCGTGTGGCACTTGGCGGCGAGCGCATGGAGACAGCCCGTATTAGTTCGGTCATTTCAACCTGAAAGGCTGCTGGCTTTCAGGTGAATAACCATGGCAACCATAGAAAACGTTGCATTGGGCTTACAAAACATTCAGCTAACATTTACATTCACTGACTTAAGAATACGAAAATAGAATGCCCTGTTTATCGCTAGAAAGGTTATCAATGAGCATTTTAATGTCGAAAATATACACACACTGGGAGTGGCACCTTAGGTTTCACTTTCCTGACAAGATATTACATCGCACACAAACACACACACCAAACACACTATCTCTCTCACAGACGCACACACACACTCACTATCTCTCACATACACACACACATTATCTCTCTCTCACACACACGCAAACACACATACACACACACACACACATTTCACTTCAATTTATTGTATGTGACAAATAAAAACACTTGAACTTGAACTTGGCACGCACCACACACACACACACACACACCATCTCAGACATTTCCAGCGAAAACCCGCCCAAAAGTATAATGCCAGAAAAACGATTAATCATTTAAATCTGTAATGGCAAATACAGAAATACACACTTTAACACAACCTGATTATTAACTATGACGTTATGTGGTATACAAGGAACCTCTCATCTGTCTCCCTCAAACATATACTTCACAAGGTCTACGTAAAGAACACTGACTGCAGCAAAAACGGGTCTTCAATGAGATGACATTAATATACAATACACATAATAGACATGTAAAAGACCACAATTGGTGATCACAATTAACACCTGAATGCGACCGAATTGACACACACACACACGCACTCACTCCGTGAGCGCGCACGTTATAATTATGATTATTATAATGATGGATGTGATGTAGTCTTCGTGCTGCCCTACACATGGTGTCAAATGCTTATAGCTTCAGTGTCCTGGAAGCTACTATTTAAGAGCTACTTTTTGAGTGTAATTTGTTGGAATAACCATCCGCAATTAATGAGTGAAATTTGCTGTTAGTGAGATAATCTGTTTCGCTATAACACTTCAAGTTAAGTAGTGCAGTATTTATATATTTTTCGGAAATCTCACATAGCCTTGTCCAAAAAGTAGTCTGCCCGACGAGACTATGCACACTTTAATAGTCTTGTTGCATTTTCTGATAATGTGATCAATTGTTGATATAGCCACTCCCAGTGCAGGCGTTTGTATGTTTGCATGCCTGTGTGTGTTTGTGCATGTGTGTGTGTGTGTGTATGGGTGTGATAGTGTATAAAGAAGCTGGGATCCTCTCTGGGTAAGCCCAGTCTGCATATCACTTGACGTATCCAGTCACCATAGATAGGTAAAGATAGAACTCGAAAGATAGAACACCCCCACTCACCATGGGGGTGAAGTTCTTGTGGTCGCTGCTGGAGGACTACAGCCAGATCTACCAGGACATCCACTTCAGGGACAGCAAGCTGGTGGTGGACGGCACTAACCTGGCCTTATGCCTGTACTACAGGTCCAACCTGGACCAGAACCACGGCGGGGAGTACCTGGCCTATCAGGTCCAGGTCCAGGCTCTCTTCACGGCTCTAGGTGACTGTGGAATCAAACCGTACGTGGTGATGGACGGAGGCACGGGCGCCAGTGACATCAGACTTAACATCAGAGCGGACCGTCAAAGAGGCCTTCTCCGGAGTGCCCAGGACGCCGCTCTAACGGGCAGTAAGGCGGGCATCCTCCCCCCCATTACCACGACAGTGTTCGAACAGACCCTGAACGACATGAAGGTGCCGCTGGTCAGGTGCTTCGGAGAGGCCGACGGCCAGCTGGCTGCCCTGGCCAGAGAGTGGTGCTGCCCGGTGCTGTCTGAAGACACTGACTTCTACATCTACGACCTTCCAGAGGGGGTTCTTCCCCTCAGACACTTCCAGTGGGACTCATGGAAGACGAGACAGAACAGGAGTTACATCCCCTGCAAGCGATACACCACGGCCAGCTTCTGCACCTTCTTCAACATCGACCGCCGGCTCCTGCCCGTCTTCGCCTCGTTGGCCAAGAACAACAATGTCAACCTCAGAGAAATTAACTGGGTCCAATTCATTCCAGCGGGAAGACCTGCAAGTTGGATGTGGGTCGCCCGCCTGGAGGGCCTCCTGAGTTGGCTGGGAGCCAGGAAAGACCAGACAACAGAAGACATCTTGACAGCAGCGATGAAACTCCTACCAGACATGAGTCAACAGACGGAGGCACAGACGGAGGTGCAGACGGAGGTGCAGACGGCCATGCTGGAGTACCAGCTCCCCAGCTCCTCTCTGCGGGGGTTCTTCAGTGAGGGGACCGCACCGTCGCTGCCCGCTGAGATGTTGAGCTGGGCCCCAGAGTGGGTCCGTGTGTCCCTGGCCAGAGGAGACCTGGGGGCTGACGTGTTTGTGCACAGGCGGAAGATTCTCCGGAACCAGGTGGAGCACAGCGCGCTACAGAGCTCAAACCTTACCTCGAAGCACATCCGGCTGGTGTTGTACGGGCTGCTGCTGGGCCAGGAGGGGGGGAGTGAGGTGGAAGAGGTAGACCGGGTCGGTCTGGAGCTCATCAGTGTCAAGGTGCAACCGCTGGTCCAAGGAGCCGCTCAGAGGCTGAGGCTGGACTCTCTGCCCCAGGTAGGCCAACGGACTCATTCAGCTGGACGATCAATGGATATAATATATATAATAGATGGCAACAAGATTGATCAAAGATTTGTAATGGATGGATATAAGCTGGATAGCAGATATACATTAGACTGCTTTCATAGGCCTATTGAGCTCTGAAGAAGACGTTTTTTTCATTTATCTTTGTGTAATTTATGGTTGGGTTTATGTAGTAGACAATATACTGTTTTTTGTTTTCTGGCAACACGTATTAAATTTCAAAACCATCCAACTCCTCACTACAACTGATACTGTGATGTTATTTTAGCTCAACCTTGTTGAATAAATACTTACAACAACTAACCCTGCCTGATTTTTGCATCTTGCAGCAATGCTCCCTTGCAAAAATAGACTAGTTGAACCTGGCAAGCAGGTTCTCCTGTAAATACCAGTTAAATGAAGTGTGATGATGACACATCAACTCTCACATCAACTATTTATCAGGTTACTGGGTAACCCTATCAACCATGAGAACGGCATGTGGAACCAAGGTGCTGTTCGAAACACCATCCCAGAATAAACTGGAACCAGAGTGTGCAATACCAAAAATATATGCTTTATCGACTCAGGGAGATTTGTTTAGAAGAAGAAATAATCGTCACAAACTATGTACCTATGGAGGGAGTAATCTAATGTACATCTTATGTTCCCACTTCCCAGGCAGACCCCGCTGTGAGGCTGCAGGTGTGTCTGGAGACGCTGGGCGTGGAGGAAGAGACGCTGGAGGGAGTTCCGGCTCACCTGCGCCTCCCAGTGGCTGTGACCCGCTACTGGCTGAGGAGGGCCAGCCCTGAGCCGACGGTCCTCAAAGCTCTGCTGATGGTTATGGTCCAAGGAGAACTGAACCGACGGACAGGAGGGACAACAGGTAGGTAGCACTAGTTGTATTTCAAGTAAAGTCCCTTCCTCACTCACTCATTACTGTCATGAAATAGCTTGTAGTTCAGGCAAAAAGAGGAGACCACACAGAAGGTTAACTGAAGAATAGATTTAGCAACAATGATAACTACAAAGAAATAAAGATAAACAATGTGTCAGTCTTATTAGTGGTGTAGGCAGTGCATGGGTGGGTGTGAGTGGTGCAACGTAGGGTATCAGATCAATCAGTAGGCTCAGAGACAGTGAGATGGCCTAGGCAGCCAGCTTATATAAGTGAGGAGGAGCCTGATTGGTGTGCTGCAGATCCTGCTGCAACACCTGAGACACGCCTCCACAATCCCCTGCACCACAATCCCCTGCATAACCAACCAGAGCGAGGTCATCACAATTACTCCCTCCCCATGTGTGCAGGCTTATGTATGTGTGTAGGCTGGCAGGGATATACCAACCACATCTCTCAGCCTCCAGGTTTTGTCGTGGCTCACAGCCTCAACCAATGGCAGGCCTGCCTAAGGGACGCCTCCCAGCTCAACCTACTGCTCTGCAAGCCCCTCCCTGAACCCCACTTCGCCTGGTGAGACACCCAGAAAGTACAGTTTCCATAGCAACACCATCACCCAGACAGTACTGTTTCCATAGCAACACCATCACCCAGACAGTACTGTCTCCATAGTAACACCATCACCCAGTCAGTACTGTTTCCATAGTAGCACCATTTCCAAGAAGCACTGTTTCTATAGTTACACCATCATCTAGCCAGTACTTTTCCATAGTAAGCCAATCAGGCGGGCGCTTTTTGCATATTAAAACCGTAACTAGCCAGTAATGTTTCCATAGTTACACCATCATATGAAGCTGAAGTCATAAATAACATTAGATAATAGAAAAAAAAATCGACATTTGTGACAGATAAAGTTGAGGCTGGGGTCAACAGAATGTAGTTTTAAGATAAGATAAGTGCTTCATTAATCCCAGACGGGTTGGTCCAGGTTGTACCAGGGCAGGCTGGTGCACCGGCGGCAGAAGCAGCTCCAGGAGAGAGAGCCGGAGGTGGAAAATGCCAACTTCATCAGTCTGTACAGGAGGCTCCTGGGAGCCGTGACCCAGCCAGACCCCGGGGCCAACAGGAGAGCTGGGGGGCCTGAGGCCCAGCTGAGGGCCAGCATGGAGCACCTTCACCTCAACACCCAGGACGAGGAGGAGCTGGGTGGGGCTGCAGGCCTGGATCTGGGCTCTGATTGGCCGAGGGTGTCGGTTAGAACACGCTACAGAACCAAACACAGGAAGGACCGGTCCAGAAACCCAGAACTGGGGAGGAAGCAGGAGAGGGAGGGGTGGGGGTGAGAGGGAAGGGGGGGCTGATGAGGACCTGTGTTGGGGTATATTGTTGATATATTGTTGATTCTCTTACTTATGACAAATGTACTGATTGTAAGTCACTTTGGAAAAAAATCGTCAGCTAAATCCCCTAAATGTAAATGTAATCGTAATGCCAATATGCGAGGAGAGTTGAGAACGGGATGAGATCATTTGACTAATTTATTTAACTTCATATAAAACCAAACCAAATAAGAAAAATTTTCCATCGACTGTATTGATTATTATCTTACTTTTAGTTATTATCTTGCTGCCTGGTCCAAGAAACAGCACAACGTCACGTATGTCATGGTTCTGTCTTTTTAAGAAATTTTTCGACATTATAATGCACTTTGATAACCTTTCTAGCGATTAACAGGCATTCTATTTTCGTCATGGTTACGGAGAGAGTGTACTGTAGCATGTGAAATTAGCGGACATGGCAGCTTCAGTTGTTCAACCATATATGTTCAAACCTGAATCGGATCCTGAAGGAGAGGAGGCTCCTGCAGAACCTCAGACTCAGAGAATTCAGCAGGATGCTTCTGAATGGTTAGTCAAAGAAAAACTTTCTATTTTCTAAGGAACTTTTCAACGTAATTGTCTGAATTTCCCGTATAAGTTAGACGCTAGCTTCTGGCACTAGATACATAGAAGACATTAGGGTTGCCGCGGTGTGGACATTTTCACACGAGTAGCCTAATACACTCACGTCAACACCGGTATTACCGAGTATACACGGTAGGCCTATAAACTTTGAAACTAGGTCAACCGCCATCTTCTCCGTCAACTCCGTCAGCATATAAATTGTTACTCCTCAACACATAGGCCTACACTTGCAAACACTGACTTATACGTGCTATGTCCCTGTTATGCGTTGTGTGTAAATGTAACGTGCGATGTGCCTTGTCCCTGTCCCTTGTACTCGGAGGGTTATGGGCATCCTCAGAGACAGCACAAACCCTGGACACTGCCTCTTCACTCTCATGCCCTCAGGAAGACGATACAGGACACTGCCCGCCCGCACTACAAGACTGCTGGACAGTTTCTATCATGGAGCTGTGACACTGCTAAACTCCACTCCCACTCTATTGCCACACTGATACTCCCCATCTCATCTCATACACACATGATTGCACTATTGCACTTCAGGACTTGGACTTTTTAAAACATTCTATTTATACACGTATTTTATTTATGTGTGTATATATATATATGTATATATATAATATATATGTATGTTTGTGTATGTGTATGTGTGTATATATATATATATATATATATATATATATATATATATATATATATATATATATTTATATATTGCTGATACTCATTTATTTATTTTTTATTTATTTTATTTATAGAACTGTGCAACTGGAGGAGGACTGCTCCAAACAAAATTTCGTTGTCTTGTACAATGACAATAAAGATTATTATATTCTGTATGTTATATGTGCTGCAGAACAGGAACCTGCTGGAAATCAGTTATTTTACTGAGACAGGCCCGTTTTATATTGTAACTTTGTTACTTCTAAATCTTTCCTGCATAATAAATAAAAAGAAGAAAGAACTCTCCTCTCACACTCTGTGACAGTGTCTGAATCGCTGTCTGATCAATACTTCATTCACTGCCTCTTCCGTGTTCATTAGAATATTATGAATAGTCTGCGTTGGGTTCAGATGCTTGAATCAGACGATTGCAGGGAGAGACCCTGTGATTCAGTATGCATGGTAAGGTGCTCTTGGAAAATATGTGTCATAGTAGTAGTGCAAACGAAATAAAAATAAGTATGTAGTAGCCATCTTTAGAAGCTAGGCGATTATATTGTTAGCCTATTGAATTTACACTAGTTATAACTAGTTTCACAAAACGTGAAATTATGTCAACCAGATGTGTTTGGGTTGTAAACTTGAGAATGCCTAAAGCTACTGGACATTCGCCTCAGGCTAGGAAAATGTGGCCATCTAGAGCACGCACCAATCTCAGACGTGGGAGCTATTATTGGTTGCAAATACTGGTATGCCAGGTTTATTTATTTAGCATTATACATGCATTTATTTGTATTTGTTTGTATAGGTGCACATGTGGAAATTGTGCCACAATGCAGTCAGAGCCTGAGAACGTATGCTGTCAGGAGGTGCCTCAGGTAACATTAGCAGCTACCTAACCCTTACCCACACTTATGTTTGCAGTGCGTGATTTCTGATAACATGCCACTGCAGATTCTCACCTTATGTTATCCATAATAGGTTACAAGACGGCTGGATGAAAGGCCTCCCTGTATGATAGACCATCCAGGTGTAGAACTGGTTTGTCTAAATGGGTTCTCGCTGCAGAACGCATTCAACATCTACAGAGCTGACTACGGTCCTTTGCGACTACGGGGGATAGAGCAGTGAGTTTTACCTATAATAACCTACTTGACTGTTCATACACAATAAACTAAATAAAGTCAGCCAATGCCACAATTTCACATCATATTTTAACATATAGCCAATTTTTTCATAAGCAGATACTGCATATTACGCATTAATTCACATAAAACATTGTACAGATACATTAAACATTTGTTGAATACAGTAATGAATATTTGTGCATCTTAATACAGTATAAGTGAAGAATTCACTGAATTCAATGAGAAAATGTGAACACAGACGTTGACATTGTAGAACCTGTTGACTAACAATGTTACTTTTTCTCAGTCGTTACAGGTATTTAGCCTATAGAAATTTTGTGAGCTGGTGCTGGGGCTTCCTTGGGCGGAAGATACAGGTTTTTATCCCATCATGCGTTGTTCTTCGTATACACCAGGAGTTTCCGGACGCCCATGGAAGATACGGAGGCTTCAAACCACCCTCCCTTGATTGAATCTGGAGACGTAGCTGGCGATGACCTCCTCCTTGTCTGGATGCTCATATTCTGAAGACAGTTCCGGCGGGATGTTTATCTTCAGAATCTCTGCTCTGTACGATGCTGGGTCGACAAATACCTTCTCCCTGATCATGTCCATCAAATCATTCACATACTCTGTGCAATACACACAAAAGGGAATCACTATTTACTAGATTATTCAACCACCGTTCATGCATTGACATTTTGCACTTTGAATATTTGGTATATTTTCAGGTATTTATGTGCATTTATTTGTTTATTTATTGTGATGGAAGTACCCGAGTTGCAGTACTTTGTCTCATGTTCAATATAAATGTTTATTTTCTGAGTAAAAAAAAAAGTTGACACTTACGGAATGTCGCCTCAGTCTTCACTGGTTTGGCTCTGCACTCTCCCTTCCTGGCCTTAGGAGAGGTCAGTCTGAACATAAGATCCCCTGATGACGTAGTGGCTTGTCCTCTATCAGAATTCTCATTGTAATGCGGTGCAGCCAGGTAGAGTCTATGACATTAAAAAGAAAAATCAAACATGAAGATATTTGCAAGAAATGGGAAAATGTTCACAACAAGTAATCTCAGCTTAATTCACCTGCACAGCATTCCTAGAAATGGATCACGGCGTGGAATGCCTCCAAAGAGGACGTCTGGTGGTGGGGACTGAGCTTTGCTATATCCCTCAGGACTGTCTTCTTGGTCAGCGCCTTCTCCAGCTTGTAGAATGCAGGAGTTGCTGAAAGACAAAAATATCATACGTTATATCCTACTTATCGGTAGGTATCCTACTTATTGGTTGTGCCAAAGTCCTTGAAGAACACAGTAGCCTGGACAGCTGTAACAAAAAGTATACATTTATGATAGCAGGGCATTCTATGGAATAAAACATGGCTGCACTGTTACAGTATAAACACTACCAACCTTCACTTCTGTAAAGTGAATGAAGAGTCTTCAAAGAGAGTTGTGTGCCAACATGGTGTCTCTGAGGTGGCTCAGTATTGCAGCCAATATCCCTTGTAGCAGGTAACTCCGATGATGCATGATGCTCTGAGGCCAATCGGAAAAAAAGATGTCAACCTTATCCTGCATGTATAGCTCTGTGTCGTTTAAATATCTAGCATAACTATAATATACAAATTATATTCACCGTGTAATATATAATTACTATTCACATTAAAATGAATTGTATACATTCTCCCTGTACCTTTAGATACCTCCCTTCCTCTCTCTGGATGGGAGCTTCATTGGTATTTGAATTGCCATTGTAGCCACGAAATCTGATACTCAGGCCATGTCTATCGAATGACCTCTTTGTTATGTAGATTCCGTTAACTGTCTTGCAGTCTGAACGATGGTCACTCCAACTCCCCTATGTCACCTTTGCATTAACTACCCACAATGCAAACGTTTCCCTATAAAAATCTCGTTCACCCATTGACTCACTGAATGTATCCATGGTAGCTTTGCAGCATGTGCTCTCTCCCTAGCCTTTCATCGTTTTCAACGGAAAAACTCACGCCACAACACGCACAAGTTCATGCTAATCTACTAAAGAAGCACACAGCTGATTATTTGTATACTTACATGTCCCTCGTCTGCAGGTATTCCACGCAAAGAAGTTGGAGAAACAGTCAGTCGTAAAGTGGTTACAGCGCAGACCCACAGGTTTTTGCCACCTGTAGCCGGGACTTCGCCTTCAAAAATGAAATCAATCCACTTCGCTCTTTCGTCCTCTGGGACACGATGGAGGGATTTGTGGACGTCCATACAGCCAACAACAGAACACCTCTTGTGAATCCTCGACATGATGAATTGAATCCAAACATGCAACACAATAGGCCGCATCTTACTTATACTCTGATTGAAGGGAGGTGGGGAAGTGGGAGGTCATATTCAAATGAGCGCCCCTTCCTACGTAGGAACGGGCGCTGAAACTGACTCGCTCGTTTGGTAGCTTGAGGCGGGCTGCTTCCAGAAATGTGTATCTTACTCAAAAAATCATATACAGACTTTTTCAAAGTTTGTATGCGTGTGGGAGCACCATATACCCACAACACCACCCCAAATCCCAGGAAAAGTTCTGTTTTCATAATATGTCCTCTTTAACAGCCAGTCCGAATTAAAACATCTGTATGGATTACTTTAGATCTGTACGATGAGTCGCTGACGTGTCATTCTAAACAATCTAAACAATCCAAGCAAGCCATCAATATGTGTATTCCATTGTCTTACCCTTCAGCATCTGCAGAGCTGCACCACTCCTGGTCTTCCCTCCACCTACAGCTTCCAGCGCCAGTCCTGAATTTGACGAACACTGTAGAACACTGATCTTGAAATTAAATGTTCAGGGCCCAACCCTACCCCTGAACAAAAATAAACCAAGACATTTCTTTCATGGTCCACTGTTCATAAATAATTTGTAATGCTTAAATTCCTTGGAAATAAGTAATATGAAAGACAGCATGAGGCACATCTAGCAAGATGGTTATGGTACAGTGAGAACCTGATGTTTTTATAGAGCAAACCATTTAACTCAAGTAAATTGCCATAGAAAGTGATAAACATTACTTGCCTCCTTTGCTGATGTTCGTACATATCTTGGAATGGACTTTGTGAAATTTGACAAGATGTTGAAATGTAAAATGTGCAGTACTACGAATCTGAATTTGCCGGTGAAGGTGTTTAGGGTTGCCAAATTGAATTCTAAAAAGACAGTCAATGTCAATTTTCTGCAAAGTTCAAAGAACAAATGCGGTGGAAAAACGGCAAACACGGTTGTAACGCTGCAAACAGATTGAGCAGCTCCAACAATGTTGCGTTGGAGCAAACTGCCATCCAAGCTACATTTAGGGCATTTAGCAGAGGCTTCTATCCAAAGCGACTTACATAAGTAAGTCGCAATTTCCCTCAGTACAATTGACATAAGAAGCGAAACAATAAATCGCTGTCGATACAGTAAAGTTGTTCATAGGACCAAGTGCAAGTACTAACAATCGCTAGGCTAACCCATTCCCCGTATACAGCAGTGATAGCTAGCTAATGAAGATGCTAGACGAAGTACTATGAATAAATACAACATACAGGTTAGCTACCAGGTGAACGCTCCCAACACAGATGCGTTGGAGCAAACTACATTTCAAGCAACCAGGTGAAACGCTCCCAACACCGTTGCGTTGGAGCAAACTACCTTCCAAGCTACCAGGGGAATCGCTCCCAACAACGTTGTGTTGGAGCAAACTGCCTACCAAGCTACCAGGTGAAACGCTCCCAACACAGCGTTGGAGCAAATTAGCTTCCAAGCTACCAGGTGAAACGCTCCCAACAAGTTGCCTTGGAGCAAACTACCTTCCAAGCTACCAGGTGAAACGCTCCCAACACCGTTGCGTTGGAGCAAACAACACATTCTCACTCCGAGCGCGTCAATTTTTGACGAACGTCAGTGACTTTGGCTTCAGTTTCTGACGCAAAAGGGTACTATTGTGCTTCTTTTTTCGACGCATGGGGTTTTCAACTCGTTACAATGTAACCCCTTCACGGGGGACCCGATGGCTGCACTAGACGCTATGAGCATTCATCCCATTGGCTAACGGAGGACCTTGCGCTTCTTTTTTCGACGCAGGGGGTTTTCCATTCATTACAATGTAATCCCTCCACGGCAATATATGAAGCTATGAGCATTCATCCCATTGGCTAACGGAAGACCCAATGGCTGCACATAGAGACGCTATGAGTATTCATCCCATTGGCTAACGGAGGACCTTGTGCTTCTTTTTTCGACGCAGGGGGTTTTCCACTCATTACAATGTAATCCCTCCACGGCAATATATGAAGCTATGAGCATTCATCCCATTGGCTAACGGAAGAGCCGATGGCTGCACATAGAGACGCTATGAGCATTCATCCCATTGGCTAACGCAGGACCATGTGCTTCTTTTTTCGACGCAGGGGGTTTTCCACTCATTGCAATGTAATCACTCCACGGCAATGTATGAAGCTATGAGCATTCATTCATCCCATTGGCTAACGGAAGACCCAATGTCTGCACATTAACGGCGATTTTACAGTGAAATCTGTGACATTCCTCAACACAACTACACCAACGTGTCCTTGTTAATTACACAACATGTATGGGTTAAGGCTATGGGCATCAGTTGTCCTGTTTTGTGCTTTGATTGAGAGAAACAATCGTTTTTTTGATCAGTGTTGGGTAGCTGAGGTCGTTGCTATAGAGACCACGTCCGTCCGGTTTTTTTGACAGCTGACAGAACAACCCTTTCTCATCAAAATTACGTTCCCAGAGAACTATTCGGCATTCTCAAAATATCGTAAATACGAATTCGTTCTCAGCCTATTTTTTGCCATTTATTTACCGTGTTACTATGGTAGAATAAAGAATAAATTCATGCATTATCATTCAACTTGAACATGTGTTTTTACAGTATAGAGTGGTGGAGGGATGACGTGTGTTGGCCAACCCGGAAGTGAGCGTCGCCCTGGGTTCCCTTGACAAAAAGCCAATGGTTTTTTTTCCCATTGGATTTTGGATTATTGCAGAAAAATTAGCATCTTTGAAGCACCTCCTCAAAAACTGAAAATAAATAAATAAAAATATCCATGCTCCAAAGAACGAAATGTAAACCAGTGCATTCTGAATGGGAGTGTTTCTCAGATTTTTCCATGCTACACAGAACGAAATGTAAACCCATGCAAATAAAGACTTAATAATAATTTAATCATAATAATCATAATAATTTAAATATTATTAATCTCCTAAGTGTGTAGGGTGGTATTCTATTTTTTTCAACGGGGCTGCATCCAGTCACTTGACCGTCATGGTTGCTATGGTGGTTGCTATCGACCGCCCCCTCTAATACTTACATGGCTCTAAAAACCACACGGCAAAGGAGCTGCAGTCAATTGTGTGTTTGTCGTAAACTAGGGTCCGATGGTTAAAAAATAGACAGATATTCCAAGTTATCCTTAAAAGGCAGCTTGCATGTTTTAATTTTCTGCAGTTAGACTTCTTCTGTAACCTATTTTTGAAAGCAAAACACCAAGCTCATTGATTTAATGAGGGAGGGTTATTTGAAACAATTTATTAAATAAATATTTGTGAGAGGTCATTCCTTCTCCTGAGTTTGCTTCCTATTTATATCTAGTGTACACCCCTACTGTCCACAAGCATCCCCCCCCCTCCCCATATGGATTTGGAGAAAGTTGCCACGTCCCAGTGGTGGAGGCATCAAATATATGAAAGAGGGCATTCAATCATAGCCTACTACAATGATCAATAATGGAGGCTGAAGCCCTGAAGGAAGTGATGCAATAGGTGACTGAGTCGACAACATTTAAGTAAGCTGTACCTTGGGGTCTCTTATATATCAAAGGGGGCCTCAAAGGACGCATACGCTTCAACCTGTGGCTCCAGCCATATAGGAAATGACTCAACAAGTGCTCCATCTCGTTGCACCTCACCCAGCGGCTCGCTTGCAAGATTTTGGCCTGAAGTTCTTCCCAGACCTACACCCTAGCCATCCAACATGCATATCTGAGAATCATTCCTCTCTTTAATAATGACAAAAAGTCATGAGAGAAATACACATTCACTTTTTGTTATCTCATAAGCGGCGTGGTGCCGGCTCCTTTTGACCCCAGGCTTCAAAAACGTGGCCACAGGCCAGCTGTGTCTAGACCCCTTAAGCCACAAATGTACACCTCCATCCCACAAAAAATGGGGACTAGAAACTAACCTCTGTCTTATGTACATTTACTGTACTGTTGGAGGTCACGCCCCTTTTCCGGCCTTTTCGAGATAGCCAGGGATACTAAAATGTTTACACGCATTTCCCGGGGCCCCGAGAATGACTTATCCGAGATTTGGAGTTCTAGCCCTTAGAGAAAAAAAGTTTTCCCAAATGGACTGTCATTTGGACAAAGCCCCTCAGAAGTGGAGCCTACAAGACCTAATGGTTCAGAATGTGGTGGAAAACAGATTTTGAGATAGGAAGGTCCTACCGCCCTGAAATTTGAATACCTTATTCTAAGGCCTAACTGGGACCCCCGCACCGAAACTTGGCCCGGTCGGACCCCGAGGGCAGGCCCCCCCTTCCGGCCCTCGGGGTCCGACCGGGCCAAGTTTAAAAAATCCAACCTTTACGGACGCCAATTTGCTTTTTGAATGAATAAAGTATTGTAAATAAATAAATGTTCACCATTAAAATAGATGGTGCATAAGTATAGACACCCCTATTGTAAATTCCCATTGGGGCAGGAAGATTTTATTTTTTAAAAGCCAATTATTTCATGGATCCAGGATATTTATCCTGATTAAGTTCCCTTAGCCTTTGGAATTAAAATAGTCCCACATCATCAAATACCCTTCACTATATAGATTTGCATTGAGAAATCATTAGGCTTATTAACAGCTGTATCCAAATTAAAATACACTGCATGCTCAGAATAAGGTAATAATTAAACTTTTATAGTTTAATAGCCTACTTGAAAGGTCTAATACAGGTCCCAAAAAGCTTCTTCTACGTCTAAATTGATTATGCATACCTATAATATCTGTATTCTTACACAGATGCTTCACAATAAGACTTTCATTCAATTCTATGTGACTTCTGCTATCTTAATAATAGTATTCAGAGCAGAGAGGACAACGACACACATGGCAGCAGACAAAGTTCCTGCTGAGTTTCAGTGAATTATACTTCCCCCTTCTTATATTAGCTCCACAGTGGTGAGGGTGATTATCTGCCCCCCATTAACTTTATCAGTATTTAAAATGGCTTCACTTTAACACAGCAACCATCGATGATAACATGACAGATCTTATTGTAAGCCTACATGACCCATAGACTGTAAAGACATGATAATTGATAAATACTGTAAGCTAACAGAAGAAAAGGCTCATGAAAGACTGAGCAGCCTTGCCATCAAGAAACTAAATTGAGAAGTATTTTTTTTAAACATAGCCTAGTTATCTGGACCAAAATGGAGAAGAACCAGTCTTTACAAACCTCACCGTTATTCACACAACCTAAAGTATATTCAGAATAAACAACAACATACAATAAAGAAAGAAAACTCAAATTCATAAAAAACTGAAATCATCTGAAATGTTACAATCAGAAATAGAAACTGAAAAGAACACGACTCAACCAATAAGTCTGTGAGAGACAACAGACATGATGACGTCAGTGTTCCCTTATCTCGTCATCACTGGAGGAGGAAGAGGAGTCGCTGCTTGAGTTTGGTTCAGCGAACGACCTCGCTGTAGACGATCTCATGTTCCGGTCCAGGGGCTGACCTGTCACCCAGAAGCAGACCAGCAAACCTCAGATTCCCTTCATCATTTCACTAGTAGGCTTTAAGTGCCAATGACCTAGTGAACCAGTTAACCTGTTTTTGTTGAAAACATCTTAGTATGTCTATTTTGATCTCAACATAGTATTCTATGCCATTCTGTCATTTACTCAAATAATAAATTATATTGAAAAACTGATTTAAAACCCTAAGTTTTTGCGAGTCTACGCCATAATACACTCTACTCTGCACTCCAGTTCAGGTGCTCTTGAATATCAGGGTTAAGTCGTGTGAGTGTGCGCGTGCATGTGCGTGTGTGTGTGTGTGTGTGTGTGTGTGTGTGTGGTCCTTCTTTTGGGTCTACCAGCCTACCCATTGGACTGTAGCAAACGTTGCTCACCTTAACACATGCCACACCTGGTGGCAGGTCATTAAACTTCCACTCTAAGATCAAAGTTGACATTTTTCAAAGATTTCGGTTCTGTTCCGTTTGGCGACTTATGAGGATAAGTGGTAATTGCAATCTCTCCCGGTGAGCTCCACAGTGGGCTCCATTCCCTACGCCTAGTTCAACAGATTAGTAGTGCTCGAGTACCTTTTAGCGAATACCAGCCCAGCCAGGAGGAGAAGGAACACAGCCCACAGCACCTTCAACACCACCGACACCGTCAGCCGCCAGCCAAACCTGCCTTTTTTTGTAAAACAACACATCAAATACAATAAGATTAGTTTAGATCGCTTTGTTAATAACAGTAATATTACATTACATTATATAATGTGTTGGATACAGTTTGATTAGATTAGATGACATCATTTCAGAAACCATTACTTCAGATTACCTATAAAATGTCTTTATTTTAGACAATTAGATTCAATTAGATAATGTCAGAATATAATAGACTATATTAGATTAGATAATGGTAGACTATACTAGACTATATTCGATTAGATAATTTTAGACCACGAGAGACTATATTAGAAAATGACAGAATAAACAAGTCTTTATTAGATGAGATAGTGTTAGACTATAAAATACTATATTAGATTAGATTATGTTAGACTATAATAGACTATATTATACGAATTAGTGAATACAGAGGGGCTCACTATCATACACTATATTACACTAGATGATGGACCAACTCATGTGCATTAGTGAACACAGAGGGGCTCACCTTCATCTACCAACACCAATAGACTCCAAGGTGCAGAGGTTTTCTGCCCACTGGAGTCCAGAGAGCAGGTGTAATCCCCTGTGTCGTCATTGGTCAGATTGCTGAGGTGGAGGGCGGGGCCTGTCTCTGATAGGGCGTGGCCATTTCTGTACCAGTGGACGTCCAATTGGTGGAAGGAGCAGGCTGAGGTACAGGTGAGTGTGACCTGACCGCCCTCTTTCACCACATGGTCAGTGACGGAGCTTCTGACCTTCACATCCTCTCCATCTGTTGAGGACACAGTGAGACGGACGTTCTTTACAACTGGACAGATTGACAGCATATACCCTTCAGTTGAAGAGTATATTTATCACCTCAGTTTGCAGACACAAGGAGTCCTTCAATCTGTTGTATGTGCCAACTTCCCAGGCTCTCCTGATCAAGCTCTTTGTGATCGAGTCCCTTTGATCCAAAGCGTCTTCCAGGACATCCAGAAACATCTCATGAGGAGCAGGTGGGTGAGGACATCTTGCTCAAGGTTGACTACAGGAAGCTACTAATCCCTCCCCGATGGGAACCAAGTCTAGTCTCTTCCTATAGTCCTGTTATAATGGGACAGTAGTAGAAGTAACACTGACCCTAGTAACAGTACTAGATGTAAAACTAACTAGTAACAGTACTAGATGTAAAACTAACTAGTAACAGTACTAGATGTAAAACTAACTAGTAACAGTAATAGATGTAACACTTACCAGTGACGTTGACTCTGACTCCTATCGGTCCGGTGTACACTTGGCCGTTGGTCCTGAAGCGGAAGCGGTACGTTTCAGCGTCCTGTTTCTCCGTCTTGATGATCTTTAAGGTGCAGCTCCTGACGAGGTCCCCCGGGTACAGGAACCTGCTGTCGGCCCGGAGGTTTCTGCTGTTGAACACGTTTGCCTTGGGGTCCAGGCAGTACTCATGACTGCGGCACCAGTCCACCCGGTTCACCGGGAGCACCACGCCGGTCCTTCTGTGCACCTTGGGGTGGGTGAAGCTGCAGGGGATGGTGGCGGTGGAGCCCTCCACCACGCAGAAGGAGTCAGGGTACTCCACGTGCCAGTCAGGGTCCGCCCCCAGCGGCCCTGGAGGAAGCAGACAGTCGGGGTCACAACAGGGAGCCCGGTTCTAAGGGAGGGTCTCACATTTTTAGTTTATCATTTTATATAATATTTGATATCATACCATAAAGCATAATGAATTATATAATATCGTATCTAATTTCACACTTTATATATCAAGTTTTTTTTTCTTTTATGTTATGAAAGCTCTTGGGGTGAGGCCCATTAAGAAAACAATGCCTTATTATTATTATTACGATAACATATGGAACGATAAACTGATCAAAGTGTCCTTCTTTATCTGTGTCTAGTGGTAGAGTTGAGGTCCCATTAGGCTCTAAAAAGAGCTCTAGGTTGAGCCCACAGGCCGGCTGGATCCAGTTTGTGTACGGAAACGTCCCAGGTAGTAAACAGAAGAAGCATTACAGCTTACCAGCTAGCAGCAGGAGCACAGAGAGGGTCCATGGATTCATCTTCATCTGCTCCGTAGCTGCCTCTCTGTGTCTGGTTATTAACGCCACTTGGACAGGGGGAGGGCTGATTGGCTGATTGTGAAAGGCTACAGTAATAGTCTTCACATGTAGCTTCCTCCTTTTAGATATTCTCTGCAATAGCCACTAACCTCCCTTCACAATGCATTAAAGACCATATATAGCTTCCCTTCTTCCTCTCTCATTTACATGACATACAATCAACAATGGTGTTACTATAAAAAACGACCAAATGGGACAAAATGAGCTGTAAGAAGTAGTTATATATCGGAGACCCTAGATGTCACATCTCAACAAAGTGTGTGCGTTTAACAGAAGAGACAGACATCAACCACAAAGAGTGTGCGCTCAACAAAGGAGCTATAAGGAGAGAGAATATTAATAGTCTTCAGGATACAGTTCAGACGCGAGACCGAGAGCAGGAGGTTTGACCACAGGTGTGTGTGTGTTCGTAAATATGTATGTACTGTGTATGTATGAATGTCTGTATTTTGTATTGTGTGTGTATTGTGTATGTGTGTGTGTGCGTGGGGGGGGGGGGGGGGGGGGGGGGTATGTGAGTGTGTGTGAATGTGTCCCTGACCGATGTCTCTCTATCCATGTGTGTTAATCACACTGATTGTGTGTTCTTGGCACTGGTTATCCCAGGTAGACCAGAAAGACGTACCAGTACAGAGAGACCGTACCAGTACAGGTAGACCGTACCAGTACAGAGAGGCCATACCAGTGCAGAGAGAGTACCATTAGCTCTTCGTCATGAAGTAGGAGGACAAGATCCAGGTGTTCCAGTTCCTGGGCTGATTGGCTGATTGTGAAAGGCTACAGTAATAGTCTTCACATTTTATTTCCTCCTTTTAGATATTCTCTGCGATAACCACCAACCTCAGTTCACCTCGCGTTAAAGACGATACATCTGCACTTCTCTCTCTCATGTACATGACATACAAAAAACATATGGGACAAAATCAGCTGTAGGAATAATTTTTCTTAGTAGTTAAATACCAGAGGCCCTAGATATCACAACTCAACAAATTGTGTGCGTTCGACAGATGAGCCATAAACAACAATGTGTGTGCGTTCGACAGATGAGACAAAAATGTGTGTGTGTTCATCAGATGAGCTATGAGCCACAAAGTGTCAAAGTCAGTGGATGTTCTCAGAAAGTCGTCAGGGTTTTGAAGTGAGGGAGGGATGTTGGTTAAGGGTAAAGTCATCTTACAGTGCTCAAGTACATAAACACGCAGTTCACCCAATACTTACTGAATCTCCTCACCCACCAGATGGTGACATTTTGTCATTCCTGTCACTATCATGCATTTTATAAGTTAATCATATACTTTTTATTTTTACAGCATTTGACCACAGCTTTCATTGTTGACTATCTTGTTAGGACACTTTTTAATAAAACAACGTGTTTTCCTCTTTGCTCCCATGATTTATGTTGCATCTAAACCTTTATCAGACAGTTTGTGAAACCTTCCCCTACCTTTAAAACCCACTCTCACTTCCTGCTCTCGTTCCAGCTCCACGCTGCGCTGCGCCTCCGTCACACTCTGCTGCTCGCTGCCCCCCGCGGAGGGGCAGGGCGGGGGGCCGCCCCCTCCGGGTTCTGTCTCTGGACCAGCTGCTGCTCCAGCTCAAGGATCTGCTGCTCATAGTTAAGACCTGCTGAAGGCCCAGGGTCTCTCATCCTCAGGTGCGGCTTCACACTACACACATGATACAAACACCGGGCGCGGTCCATAACTTCAGTACACCCCCAGAGAGAGAGGCACTAGCAGGGAGTGGTCAAGCAGGAGGAAAGTAGGCCGTTTTTGGAACGCACCCCAAAACACGACATTCAGTTACTAATGCTCTAATTACTGAATATTGGAATGCACCAATAGAGTTGTTTCAACTCTGCGCTTTACAGACACTGAATGTTGCCAAAAGGAAGGTAAAACCTAGGCTAAAGCGGATTAAAGGAGCCATTAGCTGTCATAATGAAGCCATATGATGTTGGACTTACATACATGCAAAGTACCTCCATCGGCAAATTGCCAGTGAATAACGATTGGCTTTCAGACACGAGGAAAATTAAGCAAAATTATGTAATCATGGGTGAAGGTCAAGTTTTCAAAGGAACTTTTGTAGCCCTAGGTGAGATTGAGTTTTGCGGATCCCGTTCCCAAGCGGGAGTTGCTCTGTTAATTGACATTACTATACTTAACATCACTGAAGACACATATTAACTGATTTACCTTTACGTTGCTTAGCATTTTTGTTACCCACTTATAGCTGTACTATACTACATTGCAATTAAACAATATGTTATGCATGGAGAACAAACAACAAAAAAGTTTCAAATTCTGGTTCAAAGAATGGATGAACTCCATAAAGTAGCTAAACTAATGTGAGGAATCTTAAAAAAGCTAAATATGGCTAAAATATGGTCTACCTCCATACATAAATGAAAGATGGTCAAGAATTTGATATGAAATTAACTCTATTAATTGTGGAAATAAGGACACTAAAAGTAAGCCAAAAGGGCAAGCTCTAATGAATTGCATCCAAAAATACTATGTTTTTTTGTATGCAGTTTAGACCTCTTCATTTTGTATTTTTTAAGTCCTTCATAGGGAACACTGAAACCTGTCCCCTCTCTCTTTACTCTCACTTTCCCTTCTCTCCGTCTCCTCATCCCTCCTTTCCTCAATCTTTAGAGCTGAAGAAAGTAGAAGACATGGCACTGTTCCTTTTAAAATATCAAAATGATATTATATAATTTCCAAAATAAGAAACATTTCCATAATTATTCAGAGTCTAATTATACCTGTGTCACCTTTAACACTACAGCTGTGGTCAGGATATGGTCTCCATGGTTACAGGTCCAGGGGTGCATGGTGGTGTAGGGGCCCTCCTGTGTTTGAGGACGATGCACAGGGATGGTGGGAATAGCAGCTGCTCTCAGCCTAGTCTCGCCCTTTCTGGTCTCCACTAACCGGTCTGCCTCAAAATGTCCTGCAGAGTGACTTCACTTTAGTTATTCCGTACCAACCGTTTGGTTCTCCTCCCTGCTTCGGTGGGGAGGAGTACATCTGTACTCCTTTCTCTGAGCGATTGGAGCCTCCTCATGCAGCTCAGGAAACCGTGTTGGAGACTTTAGGACAACACGGAGGAAAGAGCGGACAAGCTGCTGACATGGTCTGAGTTTATTGATTTATATCATGAATTGCAGTAAATAAGTGAATAGTAAAAATAATATGTATATTATGTATATAATATGTGTATATATATATGTGTGGTATATGTATGTATGTATATATAATATGTATATTCATATATATGATTGCGCATGTATATATATATATCTGTATGCATACATATATATACATGTATAGATTATATGTATATTAGTGCTGTCAAGCGAGTAAAATATTTAATCGCGATTAATCGCATTAATGCCATAGTTAACTCACGAATAATCGCAAATTTTTTTTCGATGCTAAATATCCCTTGATTTCTTTGTCCCTTTATTTTTTCTCATTTTAATGCTCTTATCAACATGGAGAAGTTCATCGGCTTGCCATGTTTTTTTATTGGCATATACTGATCAAAAAAGGACGATACAAAAAAAAAGCCTATAGTGCAATTAAACGATGAACATACAAACATACTTCCTTGAACATAGCAGTCAGGCTACTGCTTCTTTGTTTTGAGCCAAAGAAAAAAAAAAAAAAAAGCGTTAATTGCGCGATAAAAAATGTAACGCCATTAAAATTGGTTTGCGTTAACGCCGTTAATAACGCGTTTAACTGACAGCACTAGTACATATACATATATATGCCTGTACAGTATACATATGTATATGTTGTATTGAAAGAACGATCAATAGCTCAAATTAAGATCGATATTAATCAGAAAATCAATTATTTTAACCAAGCCCGAAACACAACTCATGATTCACGCATAGAAAAAGCCCACAACCATAATATTGTGAAGCAACGTCTTATGCTAATCTTATACCGATCTCAACTCTCCTATTTCTTCCTTCCTAGGTTCTTATTGAAGATGCAATACCAAAATGATATGAAGAACAGGTTTTATAACTCTGTTGCTGCTTAATATAATATATGACTGTAACGTGTTGCCCCAACACTGTGCCCCATCAGCCCCCCCCTGCTCACTCCCACCCCTCCCTCTACTGCTTCCTCCTCCTGCTTTTAACCTCCACCCTAGAACCATCCGAGCCCTGATCCAGGCCTTCAGCCCCGCCCAGCTCCACCTCCTCCTCCTCCTCCACCTCCTCCTCCTCCTCCTCCTCCTCATCCTGGGTGTTGAGGTGAAGGTGCTCCATGCTGGCCCTCAGGCCCCCCAGCTCTCCTGTTGGCCCCGGGGTCTGGCTGGGTCACTGCTCCCAGGAGCCTCCTGTACAGACTGATGAACTGGTCGTCCTGTACGATGTCCTCCGGCTCCCTCTCCTGGAGCTGCTCCTGTCGCTGGTGCACCAGCCTGCCCTGGTACAACCTGGACCAACCCGTCTGGGATTAATGAAGCACTTATCTTATCTTAAAAAATAAGATAAGATAAAAAATACACCCGCAACTTTCTCTGTCACAGATGTGTATACGTTAACATTTCTCAGTATTTCACTGTTAAAATATCAGTGTTGTGATGTTGTCCTGTTATTTAAATTTACTTCTGATTTTATATGATGGTCTCACTATGGAAACAGTAATGGCTAGCTATGGTTTTGCTATGCAAACAGTACTGACTAGGTGATGGTGTTACTATGGAATCAGTACTGACGGTGGTGGTGTTACTATGGAAACAGTACTGTCTGGGTGATGGTGTTGCCATGGAAACAGTACTGTCCGGGTGATGGTGTTACTATGGAAACAGTACTGTCTGGGTGATGGTGTTACTATGGAAACAGTACTGTCTGGGTGATGTTGTTGCTATGGAAACTGTACAGTCTGGGTGTCTCACCAGGCGTAGAGGGGTTCAGGGAGGGGCTTGCAGAGCAGCAGGTTGAGCTGGGAGGCGTCCTTCAGGCAGGCCTGCCATTGGTTGAGGCTGTGAGCCACGACACCGTCCAGAGGCTTGGAGAGGTGTCTGGTATCCCCCTGCCAGTCTTCACACACACACACACACACACACACACACACACACACACACACACACACACACACACACACGCACACACACAGGGAGTGATTTTTTCCCTGTGTGTGTGTGTGTGTGTGTGTGTGTGTGTGTGTGTGTGTGTGTGTGTGTGTGTGTGTGTGTGTGTGTATGTGTGTGTGTGTGTGTGTGTGTGTGTGTGTGTGTGTGTGTGTGTGTGGGTGTGACCACATGTGCTACCTACCTGTTGTCCCTCCTGTCCGTCGGTTCAGTTCTCCTTGGACCATGACCATCAGCAGAGCTTTGAGGAGCGTCGGCTCAGGGCTGGCCCTCCACAGCCAGTAGCGGGTCACAGCCACTGGGAGGCGCAGGTGAGCCGGAACTCCCTCCAGCGTCTCTTCCTCCACGCCCAGCGTCTCCAGACACACCTGCAGCCTCACAGCGGGGTCTGCCTGGGAAGTGGGAACAAAACACATGTTCAATTAGGGATAACCAAAAACTACCCTTAACTAAGCTTCCTACCCTCTACAGGTTAAACACTGCTATTGTGTTTTATGAATTATGTGTTGCTAGCCCACACGAGACAGCTGATAAATTAATGTCTGGTATATGCATATCCCTAACCCTAATTAAGTTACACAAAATGAACTTATGGTATCATGTTTGGGAGAGTCCCGATTTAGCCAAGCTCTAGCATAGCTGTAGCCTAGCCCTTTTTTCGGTTTAGAGCTAATTATGCCAGCGTCCTAAAGCCCATGTATTAAAAATAATCCATAATATATTGTTAATGATGATATCTGTTATGTATGAAGCTGAAGGTGCTTCGTTCATGGTGACCACTAGGTGGCACCTCTGATTTGTATAAATTCCCGTGCACAATAAACCAGCCTGGCTGAAGTTGCAGAACAAGATACAATGTTTCCGTGTTGGTCTCTGTATGGCGGTGAACGATTGTCACGTAAAAGATACAGGGAACATAACATAAATTGGCGATGAGGTGCGTAGTTCTGAAGACGTTTGACTGGTCATCAGAACAAAAGAAGAACCACGTTGGAAGCTAGCTAGTGAGCTAGAGTGTATCTGTTAAGAGGTGATGAGCCAATCCTCTAACGAAGACTCCGTTATTGAAGAGAAAGCAACTGAGAGCGGACGCATCATGGCGGGAATAATTGGAAATATGGATCCCTTTGATGATACCGGTGAACAATGGGCAACGTATATTGAGCGTTTTGAACATTACATTCTGGCTAATGAGATCAGAACAGCTAAGAAAGTGCCGGTGTTGTTTAGTGTGATGGGACCAAGAATTTATGGATTACTTCGCAGTTTAGTGGCTCCTGACAAGCCTGGGGAGATGGATTATGGACGTGTTGTGGAAGTAGGCCTATTGCAAAACCATTTCGCTCCAAGACCGCTTGTTATAGCGGAAAGATTCCGGTTCCACAAGCGAAATCAGGGGGAAGAGGAAACCGTGGCACAGTACGTTGCTGTACTGAAAAGACTTTCGGAACATTGTGAGTTCGGTGCTTATCTTGAAGACGCACTACGGGACAGATTTGTCTATGGACTTAAGACTGAAACAGTTCAGAAGCGCCTTTTAACCGAGAAGGATCTCACTTTTCAGAAAGCAGTGGATTATGCCAAGTACCCCTGACTGCAGCCCGCAGACGGAGCCCACATGGAGGGGGCGGGCACTCAGTCCACATGGAGGGGGCTGGCACTCCGCCCACATGGAGGGGGCGGGCACTCAGTCCACATGGAGGGGGCGGCCACTCAGTTCACATTGAGGACTGGTCAAACAGCATTTCTGATCCCGTTTCTGACCTGAAATTAGCTGAAATGTACCTGAAATTACCTGAAATTAGAGTGTGCCCGCCCGAGCGAGTGATGCCTAAAACATGCAAGTAAGTGAGACTGTCAAAATGCTTAATATATTTAGTAATATTCATGCAATTGTGTATTATGTCTTGTTAACTACTTAATCAGTTACACCTAGCATGTTCCCCCCCAACATGCTAGGTCAATTTTCAGCATCATAAGGTTGAGTGATATAGTCATGTCATACACCGTTTGAAAGCTTAGAATCTCAGGAATGTCAACCAATGTCAACCATTCGGTGTAATAAATATGTTTAGTGAATATAGATCAAATATATCCTAGTGTCTTAGGTCAAAATAGCCCCCCTCACCCTCCCCCACCCTTGGTGCATTCTTACTTTATCGTCGTTGTGGATATCCTTAGCAATGAGTTGATACTTCATGTTGGGTCTTGAAATGTTCATAAGAGTCCACAGAAATCGAATATCAATATTATTTTAGTCTAATTACATTGTGTATATGCACAAGCCATCTTATACAAAGCAGCCGAAAAAAAGAAAACCGAAACGCTGCAATGTTTTTTTGTAGAAAACTGCTTTTATGTTTATACTGGTTTTCTTTGACTTTTAGAGACACCATCAATATACAAGTTATAGCCTACTCCATGGCTGATCTATTGCACTACTAGGGCCTACTTTTATTATTCCATTGTATTAGCCTACTCAACATTACTGACAACAATCTGTTTTATTTCCAGACAAAACTGAAGACCAGGAACTGGAACCTGGGAACCTGGTATGTAATATGTGTGTAATGCTGGAGGTTGTATGTATAGCAAGATGAAATCGTCTGATGACTAGTTGAATAGTGTTTTTTATCACTGAAAACTCATCAGTAGTAGTAGCCTTTGTTTGCATACCATTTTGTGGTTTTGGGAGAGTAGGGTGTCAAGTACAGACACAAATAATTTTTCTTTCTTCTTCAAGGAAGATGATGTTGTCCTGAAGGACACAATTCAGGCAGCAGCATGGTGCCAGTTAGTCTTTCAAGGACAGTGTTTCTCTCCCAGAGGTCATTGGGATGGAAGGTTGGGAGCAGATGGCAGCATCAACACAGCGCAAATCCCATGACGGCGGGGATGAGGAAGAAACGTGGAAACCATTCCAATTCTCATTCAGATTACATACTGACTATGAACTGTTCTGTGTGGAGATGATGGACAGGAGAAACCTGAAGGTGTTTGCCTCTTTTGAGTCAAACACCTCTCCCCCTCCCCGTGACGCCTGCGCCACACGACTCCAGTAGTCTGATGATGCAGCATAATGGCGGCGCTTGGCAGCTATGGCGGCGATGTCGGGCGACAGAGCGTGAAGCGAGAGTGGCGTCCACCTCACTGAGGAAGGCGTCAGTGTGTTCCCCCCCCCCCCCCGTTGAGACTTTGTTTGTTCTACTCTTTATTGATATATCTTTTATGTTAATAGTTTACAATCTATTTTTTGTAGTTGTTATTTTATAATCGTTTTGTTGAATAAAAAGACTGTTGTTAGTGCTCCTGTGATTGGTGTAACTTAATGTGCTTCACACATGTAGCTTTTCATTATGTCTATTGAGGTACATTTTTTGCCCTTAGATGTGGTCACTTCGTTATTCCTCACATTACATCTGTTAAGGTCATACCTTTGGGTCCCAGTCTTCATAGTTCCCCAAATCTTATTTTGGCTCTTACTGGGCCTGTGACTCTCACAGACAGACGGGTACAGGAGTTTGCACACGTTGCATTGTTTACAGGCAAGGGTGGATTACCGCACGGGCACACCGGGCACATGCCCAGGGGCCCAAGGGCGGTGGGGGGCCCTAAGCCAGAGCTTCTGTGTGAAGTCGCTGTTAGTAACTTTTAATGTTGCATAGAAGCAATCGGTAGAGAAATACAAAAATTCAAGCGAAAACAGCTATAGTAGGCCTATTAATACTGAGTTAAAAAAAAAAAAGATCACTAGGGGGCACTGTTTCAGTTAGTGAACGGGTCACGAACAAGGCACTGTGATTTAAACATGGAGCAACGGCGAACGGTAGTAACGTGATACTCCCGTACCATCTGTTTGTATAATTTAATTAACAGCGTGGGCTCCCGCTAGCTTAACATAGTATTACCGTTTACTCTTGCATTAACAAGAGCAGCGGAAATCTGCTCAATCGTCAATGTGGTCGGAGTGCCCGCCCCCTCCATGTGGACTGAGTGCCGGCCCCCTCCATGTGGGCGGAGTGCCCGCCCCCTCCATGTGGACTGAGTGCCCGCCCCCTCCATGTGGACTGAGTGCCCGCCCCCTCCATGTGGACTGAGTGCCCGCCCCCTCCATGTGGACTGAGTGCCCGCCCCCTCCATGTGGACTGAGTGCCCGCCCCCTCCATGTGGACTGAGTGCCCGCCCCCTCCATGTGGGCGGAGTGCCAGCCCCCTCCATGTGGACTGAGTGCCCGCCCCCTCCATGTGGGCTCCGTCTGCGGGCTGCAGTCAGGGGCTTCTCGATTATGCGGTGTCGGCAGAGACAGCCACACGCGACGTGCAGCAATTAAGCAGTTCACTTAAAGTGCATGCAATAAGTGCCAACAAAGGTGATCAATGCCGCAGGTGCGGGAAAAGGAACCATGCAGATGAAGACTGCTGGTACAAAGATCGCGACTGCTACCAGTGTGGGAGGAAAGGCCATACCAAACAAATGTGTAAGAGTAGAGCCAGAAGCAGCCAAGACAGAGAATGGAGACAGAAAGGTAATACAATGAAGCGCAGTGTGAAAGACAGAAAGAAGAGAATTCATCATGTTGATGCTAGGAATGTTAGTGAAAGTGATGAGACTAAATCTGACACCGACTCTGAGTTGGGACTTTATGCCTTGTCTGAAAAAGGGAAATATTCCAGAATCTGTGCTGCCTAGAGTTAATGGAAAGAAAATGGAAATGGAATTGGATACTGGGGCTGCTGTGTCTTTAATTTCTTGGGAACTGTATAAAAGCAAGTTAAGTAAATTACCTCTGCAACCCACTGAGATAATTCTTAAAACTTACACTGGAGAGCCCGGAAGGGGTGATCAAAGTACAAGTTAAGTTAAATAAGCAGTGTGCTGTTTTGCCTTTGTACATAGTGAAAGTTGATGCACCTCCACTGTTTGGCAGAGAGTGGCTGAGAGTTATCAAACTGAATTGGAAAGACTTGAAGACAGTGCATGCCTGTGAGCAAAGAGAGAAAGACAGCTTGAAGATGGTGTTAAAGAGACACTCAGCTGTGTTCTCTACAGAGTTAGGCACACTGAAGCAGATTAAAGCCACACTGACTGTTAGACCTAACAGTATACCTAAATTCTGCCCCCCACGTAATGTGGCCTATGCACTTCGACCTCGAGTGGAAGCCGAGCTGAAGCGCCTAACTGAGCTTGGGGTGATCTCACCATTGGAGAATAGTGAGTGGGCCACACCTGTGGTGCCAGTTATCAAGAAGGATGGCACAGTTAGACTGTGTGGCGATTTCAAGGTCACCCTCAACCAAGCTCTCTGCGTGGATAGATACCCATTACCACGCATTGAAGACATTTTTTGCCTCTCTAGCAGGAGGGCAACGCTTCAGTAAGTTAGACTTATCTAATGCCTATCTGCAGATGGAGGTAGAAGAGAAGTGTAGGAAGCTGCTAACTATCTCCACACAGAAAGGGCTATTCCGCTTTAATCGCTTGCCCTTTGGAGTAGCCTCATCACCTGGCTTGTTCCAAAAGGCTATGGATCAAGTACTGCTCGGATTACCTTACACACACTGTTACCTGGACGACATCCTCATCAGTGGTCCTGATGAACAGACTCACCTCAAAGCGCTGGATTCAGTCCTAGGCAGGCTAGAGGGGTATGGCCTGCATCTCAAACAAGAGAAGTGCCAGTTTTTCCAGGAGTCTGTGGAATACTGGGGTCACATCATTGACGCGGCCGGGCTCCACAAATCACCAGAGAAAGTATGTGCTATTGTGGAAGCACCAGCACCACGTGATGTCAGCCAGCTACGTTCGTTCCTAGGAATGCTGAACTATTATGGACGCTTCATTCTTAATCTAGCCACTGTCCTTAAACCACTAAATGAACTGCTAAACAAAGGGAAGCAATGGCAGTGGACAGTAGACTGTGAATCAGCTTTCCAGAAAGCAAAAGCACTCCTAGTATCACAGGAAGTATTAACGCACTACAATCCTGAGCTGCCCCTTCGCCTTGCGTGCGATGCTTCACCATACGGGGTCGGAGCTGTGCTCTCGCACGCTACGCCTGATGGAGAGGAACGACCTATAGCTTATGCTTCACGAACACTCAGTAAGGCAGAACAAAACTATGCCCAGATAGAGAGGGAGGCGCTAGCGATAGTCTTTGGAGTTCGCAAGTTCCATCAGTACCTCTATGGTAACAAGTTTACCCTACTCACTGACCATCGCCCGCTGACCTCCATCCTGAGTCCAGTGAAAAGTACACCATCAATGGCTGCAGCCCGAATGCAGCGCTGGGCACTCCTCCTATCAGCGCATGAGTATACCATTGAATACCGTAAGGGTGCACTACATGCAAATGCAGATGGACTATCACGCTTACCACTCTCCCACACACATAAAGAGAAGCTAGGCGCAGTAGAGGTGTTCTACACATCTCAGTTGGACACACTACCAGTCAGTAACACCGAGATCAAACGTGAGACCCTGTCTGACTCCACTTTATCTCGTGTCCAGGAAATTGTCTCCACTGGTCGTTGTCCAGCTGTAAAGGATGCCGACGAAGAGCTGTCGCCCTATCTGTTGCGCCGGCATGATCTCACCATACAACAGGGATGCCTCATGTGGGGTATGAAAGTGATTGTGCCTCCTAAACTGCGCCCCCGGGTTCTGAAAGAGCTCCACTCAGCACATCCAGGAGTAGTGAGGATGAAGAGCTTGGCACGCAGTTATTATGTGCCGCCACCAACACTCAAAGGACAGGCAGTTTGATGTTGGGGCGCCAGTCCTTGTGCGTGACTATCGGAAGGGGGAGGAGAAGTGGACACAAGGTATTGTTGTGGAAAAGACAGGTCCAGTGTCGTACAGGATAAATGTGGGAGTACCAGGGGTATGGAAACGCCATGTGGATCAGATGCTGACACGCCCCGATCCAGAGCTGCAGCAGACTGCAGTGAACCTTCCCATACCAGAGGACTTACCCCCGGGTGATATCTGCACCACACTCCACTCTAATACACCTCACACACAGGAGCCTGACTGTCACATTTCTCAGCACACACAATCTCCACACCAGTCCACTGACCCACCACAGACTGTGCTAACCGGTACTCCGGTAACAGAGACAATGAGACGCTATCCTGTGAGGATTACTAAACCACCCGTACGTTACGGTGCGGAGTGACCACATTGTTTTATGTAATATAACGTTCTGAGATCTATTGTTTGCAGGATAAGAAGACATCCCCTCATTATTATTTGATGTAAAAAAAAAGAAAGCTATAATCTTTTCTGTTGTGTTAAAGTAAATATCCTTTGTGTTGATTGACAACATATCTTAGCGGGGAGGAAATGTTATGTATGAAGCTGAAGGTGCTTCGTTCATGGTGACCACTAGGTGGCACCTCTGACTTGTATAAATTCCCGTGCACAATAAACCAGCCTGGCTGAAGTTGCAGAACAAGATACAATGTTTCCGTGTTGGTCTCTGTATGGCGGTGAACGATTGTCACGTAAAAGATACAGGGAACATAACAATATCTATCTATGATCCGTCCATCATCATCCAGCTGAATGAGTCGGTAGGCCTACCTGGAGCAGAGAGTCCAGCCTCAGCGTCTGAGCGGCTCCTTGGACCAGTGGTCCAAGGAGCACCTTGACACTGACAAGCTCCAGACCGTCCCGGTCCCACTCCTCCACCTCACCGCCCTCCTGGCCCAGCAGCAGCCCGTACATCACCTGCCGGATGGGCCGTGAGGTGAGGTTGGAGCTCTGTAGGTCCCTGCTCTCCGCCTGGATCCAGAGAATCTTCCTCCTGTTAAATAGTATGTCGTAGTCCAGTCCCAGGTCTCCTCTGGCCAGGGACGCACGGATGCACTCAGAGTCGCAGTTCCACACCTCAGGGGGCAGCGGCGGAGCGGTCCCCTTACTGAAGAACCCCAGCAGAGAGCAGCTGGGGAGCTCGTACTTCACCATGGCGTTCTGCACCTTCGTCTGCACCTCACTCTGTGCCTTTGGATTCATGTCTGGTATGTGATCCATCCATGCTTTCAACATGCCTTGTTGTGTCGTCAGGTCTTTCCTGACTCCCATCCATCTCAGGAGGCCCTCCAGGCGGTCAGCGTTTGTACTGGGGCGGTCAATAGGGCGGTCTGCCGGAAGGAATTGTTCCCAGTGAAATCTTTTGAGGTTGTCGTAGTCGTTCGCCAACGAGGCGAGGAGAGGCAACAGCTGGCTGTCGATGTTGAAGTATTTGCAAAAGCTGGACGTGGTGTATAGCTTGCAGGGGATGTGAGAACTGGTCCCATTTTGTTTAACTGAGTCCCACTGGAAGTGATCCAGGGACAGAAAACCCGCAGGAAGGTCAAAGATGCAGAAGTCAGTGTCTCTGGACAGCACTGGGCACTCGCACTCACTGGCCAGGGCAGCCAGCTGGCCGTCGGCCTCTCCGAACCACCTAACCAGCTGCACATTGAGGTCGTTCAGCGTCTGTACAAACACTGTCGAGGTAAAGGAGGGAAGGAAGCCCACCTCCTCTCCCGTCAGAGCCTCAGGGATCCGCTTGAGAAGGGCTCTTTGGCGGGCCAGCCTGATGTCGCATTTGATTTTGCTGGTGCCCGAGCTTCCGTCAATCACAACGTATGGTGTTATATCGCACTTTTTCAGAGAGTCGAAAAAAGCCTGGACCTTGACCTGGTAGGCCAGGTACTCCCCGCCTTGGTTCTGGTCCAGGTCTGACTTTTCGTACAGGTAGTTTGCAAGGTTAGTGCCGTCCACCACTAGCTTGCTTTCACAGAAGAAGAAGTCCTGGTAGTCCTTTTTCTTTCGATAGATTCGGTCTAGCAGTGTGCACAAGCCCTGTACCCCCATACTGACAGCTCTAACTTCACCTATCTATGGTGATTGGATACGTTCTCACCTCTATGGTGACTGGACTCACCCAGAGAGGATCCCAGCTCCTTTATACATCAACACAAACACATGTAAATACAAACATGCAAACACCCGCACTGGGAGTGGCTCCTCAGTTCTCTATAAGTTTCGCTTCTGGACATTTCAAAGGTATCACATCATCAACCCTATTTCCTGGTCCCATGAAGCAATGCAGCAGAAAGCGTATAGCCTACTGTACTGATGTGTGTGAGTACACAGTATCAGTAGCCCTATACAGTGGGCCTATATTAGGGTATGGATCCCGTCAGTCAGACTTCTTCACTGTATGGCCAGAACCCTCCATGGGCCCCTGGACACTCATAAAGTCAGAGCCCCCCCCCCACACACACGCTTTACAAATCTGATTGGAATTGTAAATAGTACTCTTATTAATTGACATCTTACAAATACATTTTAGATTATTTTTAAATGTATTTTGGCACAATATATCATTAAATAGTCAAAGGCCACGCAGTCACACATTGTGGTTGAGAGGCTGTATGAATAGATTCATACGCCAACGTTTGAGGGTAGGTCACGCGTTTGACAAGTTTTACAGCAATGGCTCCCGCCAGGAATGTCCCAGCGTCGAAAATGAAAAGCATAGTTCAGGAGACGGTCGGGACACAGCATTCCTCCATACAGCAATCGCTCGGTCAGTATTTAACTAGTAACAGTACTAGAAGTAACACTTACTAGTGACGTTGACTATGACTCCTTTCTTTCCAGCGAAGCGTCCGCTGTTGGTCACAAAGCGGAAGCGGTACGTTGCAGCGTCCCGTTTCACCGTCTTGATGATCTTTAAGGTGCAGTTCCCGACGAGGTCCCCCGGGTACAGGAACCTGCTGTTGGCCCGGAGGTTGCTGCTGTTGAACACGTTGGCCTTGGGGTCCAGGCAGTACTCATGACTGCGCCACCAGACCACCCGGTTCACCGGGAGCACCACGCCGGTCCTTCTGTGCACCGCGGGGTGGGTGAAGCTGCAGGGGATGGTGGCGGTGGAGCCCTCCACCACGCAGAAGGAGTCAGGGTACTCCACGTGCCAGTCAGGGTCCGCCCCCAGCGGCCCTGGAGGAAGCAGACAGTCGGGGTCACAACAGGGAGCCCGGTTCTAAGGGAGGGTCTCACATTTTTAGTTTATCATTTTATATAATATTTGATATCATACCAAAAAAAAAAAGAGTGAAAAAAAAGAGTGTGCGCTCAACAAAGGAGCTATAAAGAGAGAGAATATTAATAGTCTTCAGGATACAGTTCAGACGCGAGACCGAGAGCAGGAGGTTTGACCACAGTGTGTGTGTTCGTAAATATGTATGTACTGTGTATGTATGAATGTCTGTATTTTGTATTGTGTGTGTATTGTGTATGTGTGTGTGTGCGTGGGGGGGGGGGGGGGGGGGTGTATGTGAGTGTGTGTGAATGTGTCCCTGACCGATGTCTCTCTATCCATGTGGGTTAATCACGCTGATTGTGTGTTCTTGGCACTGGTTATCCCAGGTAGACCAGAAAGACGTACCAGTACAGAGAGACCGTACCAGTACAGAGAGACCGTACCAGTACAGAGAGACCGTACCAGTACAGAGAGGCCATACCAGTGCAGAGAGAGTACCATTAGCTCTTCATCATGAAGTTGGAGGACAAGATCCAGGTGTTCCAGTTCCTGGGCTGATTGGCTGATTGTGAAAGGCTACAGTAATAGTCTTCACATTTTACTTCCTCCTTTTAGATATTCTCTGCGATAACCACCAACCTCAGTTCACCTCGCTTTAAAGACGATGCATCTGCACTTCTCTCTCTCATGTACATGACATACAAAAAACATATGGGACAAAATCAGCTGTAGGAATAATTTTTCTTAGTAGTTAAATACCAGAGACCCTAGATATCACAACTCAACAAATTGTGTGCGTTCGACAGATGAGCCATAAACAACAATGTGTGTGCGTTCGACAGATGAGACAAAAATGTGTGTGTGTTCATCAGATGAGCTATGAGCCACAAAGTGTCAAAGTCAGTGGATGTTCTCAGAAAGTCGTCAGGGTTTTGAAGTGAGGGAGGGATGTTGGTTAAGGGTAAAGTCATCTTACAGTGCTCAAGTAAATAAACACTCAGTTCACCCAATACTTACTGAATCTCCTCACCCACCAGATGGTGACATTTTGTCATTCCTGTCACTATCATGCATTTTATAAGTTAATCATATACTTTTTCTTTTTACAGCTTTTGACCACAGCTTTCATTGTTGATTATCTTGTTAGGACACTTTTGAATAAAACAACGCGTTTTCCTCTTTGCTCCCATGATTTATGTTGCATCTAAACCTTTATCAGACAGTTTGTGAAACCTTCCCTTACCTTTAAAACCCGCTCTCACTCCTTGCTCTCCTTCCAGCTCCACGCTGCGCTGCGCCTCCGTCACACTCTGCTGCTCGCTGCCCCCCGCGGAGGGGCAGGGCGGGGGGCCGCCCCCTCCGGGTTCTGTCTCTGGACCAGCTGCTGCTCCAGCTCCAGGATCTGCTGCTCATAGTTAAGACCTGCTGAAGGCCCAGGTTCTCTCATCCTCAGGTGCGGCTTCACACTACACACATGATACAAACACCGGGCGCGGTCCATAACTTCAGTACACCCCCACAGAGAGAGGCACTAGCAGGGAGTGGTCAAGCAGGAGGAGAGTAGGCCGTTTTTGGAACGCACCCCAAAACACGACATTCAGTTACTAATACTCTAATTACTGAATATTGGAATGCACCAATAGAGTCGTTTCCACTCTGCGCTTTACAGACACTGAATGTTGCCAAAAGGAAGGTAAAACCTAGGCTAAAGCGGATTAAAGGAGCCATTAGCTGTCATAATGAAGCCATATGATGTTGGACTTACATACATGCAAAGTACCTCCATCGGCAAATTGCCAGTGAATAACGATTGGCTCTCAGACACGAGGAAAATTAAGCAAAATTATGTAATCATGGGTGAAGGTCAAGTTTTCAAAGGAACTTTTGTAGCCCTAGGTGAGATTGAGTTTTGCGGATCCCGTTCCCAAGCGGGAGTTGCTCTGTTAATTGACATTACTATACTTAACATCACTGAAGACACATATTAACTGATTTACCTTTACGTTGCTTAGCATTTTTGTTACCCACTTATAGCTGTACTATACTACATTGCAATTAAACAATATGTTATGCATGGAGAACAAACAACCAAAAAGTTTCAAATTCTGGTTCAAAGAATGGATGAACTCCATAAAGTAGCTAAACTAATGTGAGGAATCTTAAAAAAGCTAAATATGGCTAAAATATGGTCTACCTCCATACATAAATGAAAGATGGTCAAGAATTTGATATGAAATTAACTCTATTAATTGTGGAAATAAGGACACTAAAAGTAAGCCAAAAGGGCAAGCTCTAATGAATTGCATCCAAAAATACTATGTTTTTTTGTATGCAGTTTAGACCTCTTCATTTTGTATTTTTTAAGTCCTTCATAGGGAACACTGAAACCTGTCCCCTCTTTCTTTACTCTCACTTTCCCTTCTCTCCGTCTCCTCATCCCTCCTTTCCTCAATCTTTTGAGCTGAAGAAAGTAGAAGACATGGCACTGTTCCTTTTTAAATATCAAAATGATATTCAATAATTTTCAAAGTAAGAAACATTTCCATAATTATTCAGAGTCTAATTATACCTGTGTCACCTTTAACACTACAGCTGTGGTCAGGATATGGTCTCCATGGTTACAGGTCCAGGGGTGCATGGTGGTGTAGGGGCCCTCCTGTGTTTGAGGACGATGCACAGGGATGGTGGGAATAGCAGCTGCTCTCAGCCTAGTCTCGCCCTTTCTGGTCTCCACTAACCGGTCTGCCTCAAAATGTCCTGCAGAGTGACTTCACTTTAGTTATTCCGTACCAACCGTTTGGTTCTCCTCCCTGCTTCGGTGGGGAGGAGTACATCTGTACTCCTTTCTCTGAGCGATTGGAGCCTCCTCATGCAGCTCAGGAAACCGTGTTGGAGACTTTAGGACAACACGGAGGAAAGAGCGGACAAGCTGCTGACATGGTCTGAGTTTATTGATTTATATCATGAATTGCAGTAAATAAGTGAATAGTAAAAATAATATGTATATGTATATAATATGTATGTATATGTATATATATATGTGTGGTATATGAATGTATGTATATATAATATGTATATTCATATATATGATTGCGCATGTATATATATATATCTGTATGCATACATATATTTGCATGTATAGATTATATGTATATTAGTGCTGTCAAGCGAGTAAAATATTTAATCGCGATTAATCGCATTAATGCCATAGTTAACTCACGAATAATCGCAAATGTTTTTTCTATGCTAAATATCCCTTGATTTCTTTGTCCCATTATTTTTTCTCATTTTAATGCTCTTATCAACATGGAGAAGTTCATCGGCTTGCCTTGTGAAAATGTTTTTTTTATTGGCATATACTGATCAAAAAAGGACGATACAAAAAAAAAGCCTATAGTGCAATTAAACGATGAACATACAAACATACTGCCTTGAACATAGCAGTCAGGCTACTGCTTCTTTGTTTTGAGCCAAAGAAAAAAAAAAAAAAAAGCGTTAATTGCGCGATAAAAAATGTAACGCCGTTAAAATTGGTTTGCGTTAACGCCGTTAATAACGCGTTTAACTGACAGCACTAGTACATATACATATATATGTCTGTACAGTATACATATGTATATGTTGTATTGAAAGAACGATCAATAGCTCAAATTAAGATCGATATTAATCAGAAAATCGATTATTTTAACCAAGCCCGAAACACAACTCATGATTCACGCATAGAAAAAGCCCACAACCATAATATTGTGATGCAACATCTTATGCTAATCTTATACCGATCTCAACTCTCCTTTTTCTTCCTTCCTATGTTCTTATTGAAGATGCAATACCAAAATGATATGAACAGGTTTTATAACTCTGTTGCTGCTTAATATAATATATGACTGTAACGCGTTACCCCAACACTGTGCCCCATCAGCCCCCCCCTGCTCACTCCCACCCCTCCCTCTACTGCTTCCTCCTCCTGCTTTTAACCTCCACCCAAGGCCCATCTGATCCCTGATCCAGGCCTGCAGCCCCGCCCAGCTCCTCCTCCTCCTCCTCCTCCTCCTGGCTGAAGTGAATAATACACTCCATGCTCTTCCTCCGCTGGGCTTCAGCCCCATCCCGCTCCTCCTCCTCCTCCTCATCCTCCTCCTCCTCCTCCTCCTCCTCCTCCTACTCCTCCTCCTCCTGGGTGTTGAGGTGAAGGTGCTCCATGCTGGCCCTCAGCTGGGCCTCAGGCCCCCCAGTCCTCCTGTTGGCCCCGGGGTCTGGCTGGGTCACTGCTCCCAGGAGCCTCCTGTACAGACTGATGAAGTTGGCATTTTCCACCTCCGGCTCCCTCTCCTGGAGCTGCTTCTGCCGCCGGTGCACCAGCCTGCCCTGGTACAACCTGGACCAACCCGTCTGGGATTAATGAAGCACTTATCTTATCTTAAAACTACATTCTGTTGACCCCACCCTCAACTTTCTCCGTCACAAATGTGTATATGTAGCAGGCTGAATATATTTTGATTTTTATAATAATATTGATTGACGGTTTACAAGCTATTATTTTGAGTCAAAGGTATTTATTTAATGTGTTTATTTTGGTTATAAGCCATTCTCATTATTTCCCTATTTTGTGTATCAATGTGACTTTGTTTTCTAACAGTTTACAGGACTCTATGGTCTAAAACAGTACATGATTAATCTATCGTCCAGTGAAGTGTATTTTGGTGAGCCGGCGATCAATTGTTCTGGTCTGCATCAGGTCTGTAGGGGGCGCAGTGTGTTTGCTCTTCAGATCAATTCATGTCATGAAGAAGAGACACAGCGTCGACTGATAATTCATTTAATGATAATTTCAACCCTTTTACAGGTAAATACTGATAACAGATGGCTCACGGTCGATTATATATGTGTTGGGTATAATGCGGAATGTATTGAAGTGCATCAGCATTTTGAAATGGTCATGTTAGAGGGTTTATTCAGCTCAAAAGATAATTGTTTGAGAACCACATGGTGGCCGGCGCCAACTTTCACAATACAGTGTGGTGCGTCGCTGCATGGCGTGTAGGCCTGGTTTACATGCATTTAATCCATTTTGGTTGTTGTATAAGTACAATGTGAAGGTCATGAGTATGCTACAAGCTAAATACATTTGTCAAGTGGAAGCTAAAAACACTGTTGCATTTAAAAGAGTGAGCAATTCTTTAAAGAGTAAAGTGGTCATGTAAAATATAAATAGAATAACTTGGGGTTAAAAGGGATAAAAACAGTTTGATGAGTAACGCATTTATAATATTAGTTAAAATGGAACAATACATGATGTAGCATTGCATTTAAGAACATTTGCTGCATTTAATTATTTTGTTCTGGTATTGTAACACTTGCAGTGTTGAACTTATATTTAAGTGCCTTCTTTAATGGGCTAGTGCCTTTACTAATGTTCGTGAGTATGATGCCAGAGTTATAGAATCACTGGTACTTGGTACAGTTGATTTAATTGCGGCTATGGATATTTTCTGATGAATGTTATTTTGGAATAGTTGATGATATAATGGAAACCGGGTTATTACAGTAGTGTTGTTGACTTGATGCTGCTAAATAATTGTGAATGTATATGGAAGAATGTGAAATTGATTATTGTGAATGTGTTATTGCCATGGTGAATTTGTTATATAAAAAGATCAATTCATGTCATGAAGAAGAGACACAGCGTCGACTGATAATTCATTTAATGATAATTTCAACCCTTTTACAGGGGTGCTACATTTTGGGGGCTCGTCCGGGATGTGTGCAGCGTGGTTCCACTTCTAGCTACAGAAGTCCCCTGCCGTCACACGTCTCTTTTAACCAACCCAGTCATCCTGAGCACCGTGGTGAACTGCTACAGTGGTAACCCGATCATCAGTGAGCAGTGGGCAGCCAATCTGAGGTATTGCTACATACCAGGAGAGCTGCGGCTACGTTCAACGGGTGAAGAGGTATCACTCCACATCGTTCACAACCACCTGGCACAGAGATGGCGTCATCGGAAGTGGAACAACTACAGGTAGAAATATTCAGAGAGCTATGTGAGCTACCCCGAGATGCTCTGGTAGAGCTATGTGACTTTTTATGTATAGCAGGAGGAGCACTTCAGCATGTGACTGGTAAAAGTCGAAGAGCTCTCATTAAGTTAGTTTCAGATCACATGCAGAGAGAGGAGCTTGAAAAGCAAGAGGATGACGGAATGACTGACTTACTCCTCTGTAAAGACAAAATGACTGAGCTCCTGGCAGCTGCCAACCTAGCACAGCAACAGACACAGGAAGCGGATTTACAAGAGGAACAGAGGAAAAAGGAGCGAGAAGAGGATAGGATACGGAAAGAGATTGAGGCCTTGCAGCTACAGTTGGCTGCCACACAGAAACAGAGTGAGAAAGAAAAGTCAGACACCAGAGAAATACAAACCCCAGCCCCTAACAGCGTGTTAACTCAGAGCACACCCCACAGTTATCCCCCTACCCCATGGCATAAGGATTTTAAAATAGCTGGCCAGATCGGAGAGCCTGGGCAGAAAGATCGTCTGACCTTTTCAAGTCTGGCCCGCCAAATTGAACATGGTCGAAATAAAGGGGTACCAGAACTCGAGATAGTAGATGCAGTAATAAGGTCAATCATTCCTGGCATGGGGCTTCGTAGTTATTTAGAGGGGAAAGCTAACCTGACCCTCCCCACTCTAAGGAGAATACTCCGTTCCCACTATCAAGAGAAAAGTGCTACTGAGCTCTATAAGCAGCTGACCTCTGAAGTGCAGGGCATCAAAGAAACGCCACAGAACTTCCTCATTCGTACCTTTGACCTGAGACAGAAGATCTTGTTTGCCTCACAGGAAGATGAGTCAGGCCTCAAATATGACCCAGGTCTAGTACAAAACATGTTCCTGCACACTGTGTTAACCGGTCTGCAAAATGACAATATAAAACGTGATCTCCAGCCCTATCTTGAACAGACTGACATCTCTGATGAACTGTTACTGGAGAGGATGAACACAGCGTGTGCCTATGAGACAGAGAGGCAGAATAAGAAGAAATTATTGGGACAGCCACGGCCTGCTACTATCCACGCAGTCCAGTCGAGCGACACTCCTATGGAAAAGAGTGACAAGTCACCTGGTCAACAAAACTCAAACGTTAAATTGCCCCCTACAGTTGCCTTACAGCTCGAAGAGATGAGGTCCGAGATGGCTGTACTGAGAGACCTTAAAGCTGAAATGTGCCAGATCAGAGAGTCTATGCAGCAGCCCCAGTCCACGCCCCAACAACCCCAGCTGCAGCCTCAGTGCCCCCTCCAACAGCAGGTCCCATACCAACCCCCACAACGTCAATTGCAGCCCCAATACACCCCCCGACAGCCCCAGTACACTACCCCACAACACCGATCACAGCCCCAATATACCTCCCAGCATCAGCCCCAGTACAACCTGTCACCAAGTCAGTCACAGCCCCAGTACAACTCCCAACAGACACAGAACCAGCCGCAGGGATACTGGTTCCCTCCTGGTCCAGGACAGAGAGGAGGAACCGCTCAATATCAACAGAGGTTCGCTCCACAACGCAGCTTTCCCCCCCCAAATTTTCGACGGATGAAGAAGTGTTTTGGTTGTCAACAGCGCGGGACTGAGGAGTACTGCACACACTGTTTTCGGTGTGGCAGCAGTGAGCATTACCTGGCGGGCTGTCGAGTAAGAGGACAACAAGAACAGTTTGGAGGTGAGCCTTTAAACGAGGACGGGTCATTCGCACGGGGCAGGGAGTGACCAGTGACATACCAATGTCCCACAACTGTGCACACTGTGGAAAACAGGGCGAAGAGATGAGACAATGTACAAAATGTAAAAAAGCCCTCTACTGTTCTAAACAATGTCAAGTTAATGATTGGACTGTGCACAGAAAAGAATGTTTCCCCCCCTCATGTATGACTGTGAACACTGCCCCCCGAAGAGAGAAACAGGCCCAGATAGCCCCGCTGGTAGGCAAAAAGTGTCTGATTGACTGTCACATCCAAGGCCAAGGCGTTCAAGCTTTGTGGGACTCGGGGTCTCAAGTGACAATCATTGATGAGCTATGGAAAGAAGTGCACCTGCCACACACAAGGCTAAGAGACATTTCTGAAATATTGGACAGAGCAGGCCCATTGGATATTGTGGCAGCGAACGGAGAGAACATGCCCTATGTTGGATGGGTGGAGATAACTTTTAGTTTAGCTTCAGGAACACCCACCACCTCAGTTACTGTCCCCACTCTTGTAATGAAAGGTAACAAGCTGGGCCGACCAATCATTGGGTCCAATGTCATTGAGCTAATCCTAAACAGTGAATTGAAAAAGTCCAATGCTACTAACATGGAACTCCTGAGTCATACAGTGAGAACAGTATTCCCCACTCTTGAACCAGAGCAAGCCCAAGCCTTTGTACATCAAGTGAGTGTTGGACAGGGAAGGGAATATACTGTGAAGACAACAAAGGAGCGGATCAATATACCTAAACACATGTCTGTCAAAGTGGAGTGTCATGTACAGATGCCTCCCCCAGATGGAGATGCTCCACTGATCTTTGAGCCCGATGTCAACCCCCACTGGGCAGAGGGACTTGAACTCTGTGACACCGTCGTCCAACTGAGTAAAGATAACAGACCCTACATTACTGTAAGTGTGCAAAACCCCACAGCCCATGACATAGTGTTGACAGGAAGAACTGTGATTGGAACTGTACAAAGTATTCAGACCCTGTACCCCGCTTCCATTCTAGAGGGGTTCCGCCCTCCACCTCCAGTCAGTATGAGCCACATCAGGGTTGAAGAGAACAAAACGACTGACCTATGGGACCCGCCTGTCAGTCTGAGCCACCTGAGTGAACCAGAGAGAGAGATAGCTCACCAGATGCTGAGAGAGGAGTCTGCCTCATTTTCAAAAACAGATGATGATATCGGATTCATTGAAAAACTGCAACTCAGCATTTCCCTGAAAGACTGTGAACCTGTGGCAAAAACCTACATGTCTGTGCCCAAGCCCCTGTACAGGGAAATGAAAGATTACTTACATGACCTCATCGCACAGGGCTGGGTCAAGAAGTCGAACTCACCATATGCATCACCAGTCGTCTGTGTTCGCAAGAAAGACGGGAGTCTACGACTGTGTATTGACTTTCGTGAAGTCAACAGAAAAACTCTCCCTGACAGACAGCCTATTCCGAGAGTGCAGGACATCATGGATGGCCTAGGAGGAAACTCCTGGTTCTCACTTCTAGATCAAGGGAAAGCATATCATCAGGGCTTCATGGCCAAAGAGAGCAGACCTGTGACAGCCTTTGTTACTCCCTGGGGTCTCTATGAATGGATCAGAATTCCCTTTGGCCTGATGAACGCCCCCGCCGCCTTCCAGCGTTGCATGGAGGAATGTCTGGAAGGACTGAGAGATGAAATCTGCATCCCGTATTTAGATGATACTCTGGTATTTAGTAGATCATTTCAGAGTCACGTGGAAGATGTCAGAACAGTACTGCGGCGACTCCGGCAGTACGGCATCAAGCTGAAGCCCAGTAAATGTGAGATATTCAGGCGTGAGGTCCGCTACTTGGGGCGAATTGTGTCCGCTGATGGCAGTAAAATGGACCCTGCTGACACGCTGGCTGTGCGGGCATTAAAGGAGAAGAGACCAAGAACTGTGGGAGAGTGCAGGGCAGTAATGGGTCTCCTCAGTTATTACCGCCAGTACATCAGAGACTTCTCCCGTATTGCTGGACCCCTGTATGCCCTGCTTGAAGCGGAACCAGGAGGAGCGACACAGAAGAGCAGCAATACAAGGATGACGAGAGGAAAAGTGAAGAACAGAGGGGTACCTTCGAATAAGCCGATCACCTGGACTGATGTGCACCAACAGGTATTGGAGAGATTAATTGATTGTCTGGTTAACCCTCCCATCCTCGGGTTCCCTGACTTCAATAAGTCATTCATCTTGCATACAGATGCCTCAAACCAAGGCCTAGGTGCAGTGTTGTATCAAGAACAAGAGGAAAAGCTACGTGTCATAGCGTATGCATCAAGAACACTGACCAAGGCGGAAAAGAATTACCACCTCCACTCTGGGAAACTAGAGTTCCTAGCCTTGAAGTGGGCTGTGACCGAGCGCTTCAGAGATTATTTGATGACTTGTTCTTGCACTGTGTACACGGACAACAATCCACTTACCTACGTGTTGTCCACAGCCAAGCTGAACGCTACAGGGAGTAGGTGGGTTGCTGAACTAGCAGACTTTCATCTCATTATCAAGTATCGTCCAGGCAGAGAGAACGGTGATGCTGATGGGCTGTCCAGAATGCCCTGTGACATCGAAGAGATGATGGGGAACTGTACAGAGGAAATGCCCTCCCACTCAGTACAAGCCACAGTGCAAGCTATAGAAACCAGAGACTCTCAAACAGCATGTTGGATGATGGCCCTAGGGTGTGTAGGGACAGAAGAGGAGCTACCCACACCCTTCTCAAGAGCAGAGATCTGTCAGGCACAGAGGGATGACCCGAACATTGGCCCCATAATAAACTACAAACAGTCAGATCAGAGACCTGTGGGACGGCAATTAAAGTCATCCAGTGCACAGAGCAAGCGTCTACTCAGAGAGTGGAACAAATTCAGTTTGGATGACGATGGCATACTACACCGAAAGACTGTCACAAGAACACAACTTGTCTTACCAGACAAGTATAAGGCAACAGTCCTGAGACAACTCCATGACGACATGGGACATCAGGGTGTGGACCGTACCACATCACTTGTGCGAGACCGTTTCTTCTGGCCACACATGCAGCGAGAGGTGGAGACCTACCTGTCCCGATGCTGTGCCTGTCTCAAACAGAAAAAGCCCTGTAGAGAAACAAGAGCCCCTCTCATCCCCATTGTCACAACACAGCCATTCGAATTAGTATCCATTGACTTTATGCATTTGGACAAATGTAAAGGTGGCTATGAATACATCCTGGTCATAGTTGACCATTACACCCGCTTTGCCCAGGCCTACGCCACAACAACGAAATCTGCTAAGTGTGTTGCTGACAAAATATTCAATGATTACGCCCTTAAGTGGGGTTTTCCCCAGCGAATCCACCATGACATGGGAGGTGAATGGGAAAACCAGTTGTTTTCACAGCTACAGAAGAACAGTGGAATGATGGGCTCGAGAACAACACCGTATCATCCAGAAGGAAACGGCCAGGTTGAGAGGATGAATAGGACACTTCTACAGATGCTGAGAACGCTCACTGAGAGACAGAAGTCTAACTGGAAAGAATCACTGAACAAACTAATGTTTGCATACAACAGCACACGAAGTGAAGTTACTGGCTTCTCCCCTTTCTATCTCTTATTTGGGAGATCCCCAAGATTGCCTGTGGACTTGCTGTTTGGCTTGACCTCTCCGGAGACGGGGACTGCTGACCACAAAGAATACATGAGGAAATGGAAAGCACAGATGCAGGAGGCATACGACATAACAACAGAAAATGCAAAGAAGAGTGGTGACAGGAACAAGCGGAACCATGACAACAACAAAGTGAGGAGTTCCGTGTTGCACGAGGGTGACAGAGTCCTCGTTAGGAATATGACACCCAGAGGAGGAACTGGGAAGCTGCGCAATCACTGGGAGGACAGTATCCACAAAGTCATCCGTCAAGTGGGAAAAAACATGCCGATATATGAAGTCATACCCGAGCAAGGGAAAGGAAGAGGAAGTCGGATTCTGCACCGCAATCTTCTGTTGCCATGTGATAGTTTGCCCCTGGAGATCCAGTTACAACCTGCTAAACAGAAGAGGAAAGTCACAGCTAGGACCAGTAAAGACAAGGAAGTAATACATCAAGAGGATGATGAGAGTGATGACGAAGACTATGGATATTACTACAGGCCCATGGGTGAGCCTCTGCCTGTGATGCAACCTGTGAACACGGAAAGAGAGGATGTCAATGATGCTGAACGTCAGCAGCAAAACATACCCCAGCAGCAAGATGCTCAGGACCTAGAAGATATGCTGGTGGAGGAGGAGATATTGGATCTAGAGGACATGCATGTTCAAGAGGAGCCTGTCGTGGAAGAAAGAATGTCAGCACCACCGTCACCTGTTCCAAGTGACAACAGCGAAACAGTGCAGCACTATCAGCGACCAGTGAGAGAGAGGCGACCTCCGAGAGTCTTCACATATGACCAGCTGGGCCACCCTGTATGCCACAGTGCAGGACCTCCAGGCAACATCATGTACTGGTACCCTCTAGTGCCCCTGCCGTATGGAGCCATGCAACCGACGGGTGGATGGAGGACTACAGAGCAGCCCTTCGACTACCAGCCTGCTATCCACGGGTACTGAATGAAGAGAACCTCCAAACTCCCCCTCTCCTCATATCCTTTGCCTAAATGTCCCACACACCCACATACATTATACATACAGTACATCTGTGGACTTTGCGAGAAGCCGAGTGCTACACCACATACTCACACTCTTGGACTTTACGTCAAGCCGAATGCAATACACAACATGCATACATTCCTTTACACTCGTTGGACTTTGAAATAAGCCGAATGCGTTCATACACATACATTCCATACACTCGTGGACTGTTGTTGAAACAACGGAGTGCCTTTTCATACGTTTGTGGACTTTTGATTAAGCTGTTGGCTTCTGAAGAAGGTTGAGTTATTTTGATATCTTGTTTACAGTTCAAAGACAAAAGTTTGTAAAAAAAAAAAAAAAAATGTGATGTTAATCATTCTCTGATGTCGAGGACGACATCTATTTTGAAGGGGAGTGTGTAGTAGGCTGAATATATTTTGATTTTTATAATAATATTGATTGACGGTTTACAAGCTATTATTTTGAGTCAAAGGTATTTATTTAATGTGTTTATTTTGGTTATAAGCCATTCTCATTATTTCCCTATTTTGTGTATCAATGTGACTTTGTTTTCTAACAGTTTACAGGACTCTATGGTCTAAAACAGTACATGATTAATCTATCGTCCAGTGAAGTGTATTTTGGTGAGCCGGCGATCAATTGTTCTGGTCTGCATCAGGTCTGTAGGGGGCGCAGTGTGTTTGCTCTTCAGATCAATTCATGTCATGAAGAAGAGACACAGCGTCGACTGATAATTCATTTAATGATAATTTCAACCCTTTTACAGGTAAATACTGATAACAGATGGCTCACGGTCGATTATATATGTGTTGGGTATAATGCGGAATGTATTGAAGTGCATCAGCATTTTGAAATGGTCATGTTAGAGGGTTTATTCAGCTCAAAAGATAATTGTTTGAGAACCACATGGTGGCCGGCGCCAACTTTCACAATACAGTGTGGTGCGTCGCTGCATGGCGTGTAGGCCTGGTTTACATGCATTTAATCCATTTTGGTTGTTGTATAAGTACAATGTGAAGGTCATGAGTATGCTACAAGCTAAATACATTTGTCAAGTGGAAGCTAAAAACACTGTTGCATTTAAAAGAGTGAGCAATTCTTTAAAGAGTAAAGTGGTCATGTAAAATATAAATAGAATAACTTGGGGTTAAAAGGGATAAAAACAGTTTGATGAGTAACGCATTTATAATATTAGTTAAAATGGAACAATACATGATGTAGCATTGCATTTAAGAACATTTGCTGCATTTAATTATTTTGTTCTGGTATTGTAACACTTGCAGTGTTGAACTTATATTTAAGTGCCTTCTTTAATGGGCTAGTGCCTTTACTAATGTTCGTGAGTATGATGCCAGAGTTATAGAATCACTGGTACTTGGTACAGTTGATTTAATTGCGGCTATGGATATTTTCTGATGAATGTTATTTTGGAATAGTTGATGATATAATGGAAACCGGGTTATTACAGTAGTGTTGTTGACTTGATGCTGCTAAATAATTGTGAATGTATATGGAAGAATGTGAAATTGATTATTGTGAATGTGTTATTGCCATGGTGAATTTGTTATATAAAAAGATCAATTCATGTCATGAAGAAGAGACACAGCGTCGACTGATAATTCATTTAATGATAATTTCAACCCTTTTACAGGGGTGCTACATATACGTTAACATTTCTCAGTATTTCACTGTTAAAATATCAGTGTTGTGATGTTGTCCTGTTATTTAAAGTTACTTCTGATTTTATATGATGGTCTCACTATGGAAACAGTAATGGCTAGTACTGGTTTTGCTATGCAAACAGTACTGACTAGGTGATGGTGTTACTATGGAATCAGTACTGACGGTGGTGGTGTTACTATGGAAACAGTACTGTCCGGGTGATGTTGTTGCTATGGAAACAGTACTGTCTAAGTGTCTCACCAGGCGTAGTGGGGTTCAGGGAGGGGCTTGCAGAGCAGCAGGTTGAGCTTGGAGGCGTCCATCAGGCAGGCCTGCCATTGGTTGAGGCTGTGAGCCACGACACCATCCAGAGGCTTAGAGAGGTGTTTGGTATATCCTTGCCAGTCTACACACACACACACACACACACACACACACACACACACTTTAAGTTCCGCTTTCCTGATAAGATATATCCCTGCAAGCCTACACACAAACATAAGCATGCACACATAGGGAGGGAGTAATGAGTGAGGAAGTTACTTTACTTGAAATACAACAAGTGCTACCTACCTGTTGTCCCTCCCTTCCGTCGGTTCAGTTCTCCTTGGACCATGACCATCAGCAGAGCTTTGAGGAGCCTCGGCTCAGGGCTGGCCCTCCTCAGCCAGTAGCGGGTCACAGCCACTGGGAGGCGCAGGTGAGCCGGAACTCCCTCCAGCGTCTCTTCCTCCACGCCCAGCGTCTCCAGACACACCTGCAGCCTCACAGCGGGGTCTGCCTGGGAAGTGGGAACAAAACACATGTAAACGATAACCAAGAACTCCACTTGTAGAGGGTTTGCCTCAGATAACTTATTCTATAGGTTCAACACATGCTGTTTATTACATAATTCAGATGATTTATGAGACTTGCAATATGCCTACACCCACTACCCTCCAACTTTGAGAATTTCAATGGTCTCAATGTGGAAGTCAATCAACCAGGTTAAGATATGGCTAGTTAATAAGGTTGTTAATGGTGAAGTGCCAAGCTATCTCAGGGGGGGTTTCAACTGTGTCCGAGATACACATGCATGCTCAACAGACGGAAGGCCACATATTTTAGTGAAAAAGTTGTCTAGGCGGGAGATCAAAGATATCAACTGAAAAACTAAATGCTATTATGCCGCTTTTCCACCGCACAAGTAGCTCGACTCGACACGACTCGACTCGACACGACTCGACACGGTAGCAGCACGGGTGCTTTTCCACCGCAAATAGTACCTCCTGGACGTGGGCGGGGTCGGCTGCGCGAAAGGGCCGTAACGTATTTTTGTACGCGACGCAAACAAGACCTACGCAACCCACACATGGACAGAACCCACATAACAACAATGGAGGACATCGATAACATTACTATTATTAGCTGGCATGTTGAAGAAGTTGAAGAAGTGGAATATATGTTGGCTGCGGCGCTGCTATGGCTGTTACCAGCATGGTTGCCATGTCGCTCTCGTGACTTCGTCACACTCTCTGGCCAATCAGTCGCCGGCCGTCTGCCGACGTCACCTTTTAGCATCGGCTCAGCTCGCTTGGAACCTAGAGCGAGGCGGTACTAGAAAAAGCAGCCACTTCAGGTACCAGGTACCATGTTTTCGCGGTGGAAACGCAAAAAATGCGAGCTGAGTCGAGTCGAGTCGTGTCGAGCTGGTACCATGCAGTGGAAAAGCGGCATTAGATTCAAACCCCCCTGAAAAAATGTATAAATCAATGAAACTAAACGATCAGGAAATATTCATTGAATTTGGACTGATCATTTAAAGTTGCAGCTTCCATGTTAGCCTTCTTCTTACTTGGTGCTGCTGCTATAATCAGTCTATTATCCATCTATGGTCGATCTCTTGTCTATTATCCATCCATCATCCAGCTGAATGAGTCGGTAGGCCTACCTGGGGCAGAGAGTCCAGCCTCAGCGTCTGAGCGGCTCCTTGGACCAGCGGTCGCACCTGGAAACTGGCGAGCTCCAGACCGACCCGGTCCAGCTCCTCCATCTCACCCCCCCTCTGGCCCAGCAGCAGCCCGTACCACACCTGCCGGATGTGCTTCGAGGTGAGGTTGGAGCTCTGTAGGTCGCTGGGCTCCACCTGGGTTCGCAGTTTGTGCACAAGCCTGTGCACAAGAAGGCCCAACACGTCACTGTTCAGCTCTCCTCTGGCCAGGGCCGTGCGGACCCAGTCGGGGACGCAGCTCAACAACTCAGCGGGCAGCAGCGGAATGGTTCCCTCGCTGAAGAACCCCCGCAGAGAGGAGCTGGGGAGCTCGTACTCCAGCATGGACTTCCTCAGCATCGTCCGCACCTCTGTCTGCGCCTGTTGACTCATGCTGGGCATGAGTTTCATCACTGCTGTCAGGGTGTCTTCTGTCGTCCGGTCTGTCCTGGCTCTCAGCCAACTCAGGAGGCCCACCAGGTTAGCAGCACTGAATTTCATTTTAGGACTTCCCGCTGGAAGGTATCTGGCCCACTTAACATCTCTGAGGTTGACGTAGTCGTTCCCGGCCAGCGAGGCGAAGACGGGCAGCAGCTGGGGGTCGATGTTGAAGAAGGTGCAGAACCTGGACATCAAGTATCGCCTGCAGGGGATGCCGCGACGCGTCTCCGCTGCGCGCCACTGGAAGTGATCCAGGTGCAGAAGCCCATCAGGAAGGTCAAAGATGTAGAAGTCGCTGTCTGCGGACAGCACCGGGCAGCACCACTCTCTGGCCAGGGCAGCCAGCCGGCCGTCCGCCTCTCCGAAGCACTGGACCAGCGGCACCTTCAGATCGTTCAGCGTCTGTCTGAACACGTGCTTGGTGAGGGCGGGGAGGATGTGTCCCTTTCTGCCCGTCAAAGCAGCGTCATGGGTCTTCTGGACCTTCCCTCTGGCCCGGTCCATGATGGTGTCCAGTTTGATGTCGCTGGTGCCCGAGCCTCCGTCCATCACCACGTATGGTTTGATTCCACAGTCGGCCAGAGTCTTGAAGAAAGCCTGGACCTCCACGTGGAAGGCCAGACACTCCCCGCCGTGGTTCTGGTCCAGGTTAGACGAGAAGTAGAGCAGGTAGAGCAGGTTGTTTCCATCCGCCACCAGCTTGCTGTCCCTGAAGTGGATGTCCGGGGAGATCCTTCTGTTGTCCTCCAGGAGTGAAGATAAGCCCTTTACCCCCATGGTGACCCACAGGTCGAGCTCTAACTTTAAGGGAGACTGGACTGGTGAAGTTCTCTCTTCAGCTATCTGTGCTGACTGGACTCACACAGAGAGGATCGCAGCTCCTTTATACACACACACACACACACACACACACACACACACACACACACACACACTGGGAGTGGCTCCTTAGGTTTCACTTTGCTGACATCTACAAGATAGGACATGACACACACACACACACAAACACATAGAACACACACGTGGAGTTAAAGACACACACGCACACACACACACACACACACACACACACACACACACACACACACACACACACACACACACACACACACACACACACACACTAACAAACCATACACACACTGAGAGTATCTCGTTAGGTTTCACTTTCCTGAAATCTACAAGATGACATCACACGCACCCCCGTCCCACACACACACATACTGATGACTTTCGTTTTTCCAGACATTTCCGAGGTATCACATATTCAACTCCATAACATAATAACGTGGCTATGCAGCCGAACACTTAAAGCCTATTATACTGATGTGTATTTATCCAGTAGAAGTTGCCATATGGTAAGTTTGATTTGAGTCGCGTCGTTCAGGTTACTTCATGCTTAAAGTCACTTGAGCGACGCGACTAAAATCGGAAGAAAAAAAATCTGCGATTCAGAGAATGATCTAGTGCCCATATTAATTCCCCATGTTAATTCAAAGTAAGTAGTCTTCTCATCTATGCTGCAGTTAATTGTTGTTCTTTTTTAAGCTTCAACAAGGTTCCCCGACCAGGGGAAAGGAGAAGGGTCCATCTGCAGGCTTGGGTGTTTCTGTCATGACACTATAATGCCCTTTAGGCGTTCCTGGTAGCGTTTCATCGACCAATCACGAGGTGTTTCGAAAGGCATACTGGGTTTCGCAAGGCATACTGGGAAGCACAGTCGCAAGGCATACTATGCTTTCCTTCCTTAATGGCAATTGTACCTCTCTCATGTGTCTAATTTCACACTTTATGTATCAAGTTTTTATTTTATTTTATGAAAGCTCTTTGGGTGAGGCCTATTAAGAAAAGAATATGCATTATCGTTATCAACACTATTAGTATTATTAAGATAACACATGGAACGATAAACTGATCAAAGTGTCCTTTATCTGTGTTTAGTGGTAGAGTTGTGGTCCATTAGACTCTAAAAAGAGCTCTAGGTTGATCCCACAGGCCAGCTGTAGTTTGTGTACGGACACGTTCCCGGTAGTAAACAGAAAAGCATTACAGCTTACCAGCTAGCAGCAGGAGCACAGAGAGATTCCATGGATTCATCTTCTGCTGTAGCTTTATGTCAGGGTCTGGTTGTTACCTTCACTTGGACAGGAGGAGGGCTGAATGGCTGATTGTGAAAGGCTACAGTAATAGTTTTCACATTTGACTTCCTCCTTCTCTGGAATAACCACTAACCTCAGTTCACATCGCTTTAAAGTCCATATATATCTGCCATTCTCCCTCTCTCATTTACATGACATACAATCAACAATGGTGTTGCTAAAAAAAACACCAAATGGGACAAAATGAGCTGTAAGGGTCATTTTACATAGTTATATATCTGAGACCCTAGATATCACAACTCAACAAGGTGTGTGCGCTCAAAAGAGCCTTAAACAAAAAGTGTGAGAGTTCAACAGATGAGCTATAAACCACAAAGTGTCAAAGTCAGTCGATGTTCTCAGAAAGTCATCAGGTTTTTGAAGTGAGGGAAGAATGACACATGTTGGTTAAGGGTTAAGTCATCTTACAGTGTTCAAGTACATAAACACTCAGTTCACATCCCACGTGGTTAAAGATGTTTGGTTGAACAGTGAGAAAGAGGGAGAGAGGTGAAGGGGAGTGAGACGACACATTGAGACGGACGTTCTTTAACCAACTGTAAGGCTTGTGTGAAAGATATGGACAACTGATCAATAGTTACGATGAGTTTCACAAATGATAGAGCAGTTGTTGGTGTTTTAGAGCCATCTGTTGTGGGGTGGTGTACTGCAGATCTGCATTAGTGTTAGGCGTGTGTGATGCAGTTGCCAGTCAAAAAAAGTCTTTCAATACACCATTGAAAGACACCTATTTTTTGTCCTGTCTTTCAGTCCTTTAGACTTGAACACAACCATTACAGTTGACCTTTCCTCTGAAGTTGAAGTGATCATCACTTATGATTGCAGATACAAGGAATCCAAAAATGCATTTGATGCAAAGCGTCTTCCAGGACATCCAGAAACCTCATGAGGAGCAGGTGGGTGAGGACATCTTGCTGAAGGCTGACTACAAGCTTTTAATCCCTCCCCGATGGGAACCAAGTCGACTCTCTTCCTATCGTCCTGTCATAATGTGTCAGTACCAGAACTTACACTTGGGACAGTACCATAAGTAACACTAGTGTGTAGTTGCGGTACAAGAAGTAACACTTACTATTGCCTGTGACTGTGGCTTCTTCAAGTCCAGTGTACCCTTCGGCGTATGGAGGTAGATTTGTGTCTTTATTATGCAATCAAAAATAATAGGTTTGAGAGCAAAACTTTCCACACTGCAATCAAAAAATAGATTTGAGAGCAAAACTATCGACACTGCACTGGGAATCCAAAAGTTTTGTTTGCAAACCCAAAAGTTTTGTTTGCAAATCCAAAAGTTTTGTTTGCGAATCCAAAAGTTTTGTTTGCGAATCAAAAAGCTTTGTTTGCGAATCCTAAAGTTTCGCTTGCGAATCCAAAAGCTTTGCTTGCTGTTGAGCTGAATCTCGTGGGCGGGACCTACGCCGAAAGATGTAAGACACGTCTCTATTGGCCAGTCTCGATCGGAGTGACAGCTTGGCAACATCCGAAAAGCCGCTGCCCCCCGACCGCCTCCAGAAGCAGATTGTCGGCCTGACGGACAGGGTGTTCGTTTGTGCCTCTCAATCCGCGGCGACGGTCAACAACATCGCCCTGCTCTCCTCTGCCATGGTCTCCTTGTCGGCTGACAGGGAGGCCTACGGAATTTTCAGGGCGCGCAAGCGCGCGTACGGGACAAGCCCATAAGGCGAAGCCTAGACGGAGTAGCCTACATGAAATAGAACTCCCTCTCTCGTTACTAACTGTGGATGTTGCCAAGCTGTCACTCCGATCGAGACTGGCCAATAGAGACGTGTCTTACATCTTTCGGCGTAGGTCCCGCCCACGAGATTCAGCTCAACAGCAAGCAAAGCTTTTGGATTCGCAAGCAAAACTTTAGGATTCGCAAACAAAGCTTTTTGATTCGCAAACAAAACTTTTGGATTCGCAAACAAAACTTTTGGGTTTGCAAACAAAACTTTTGGATTCCCATTAATATTTTTTTTAGCACATTAATTTATCTTGCAATAAAACATTTTTTGATTGCAGTGTCGATAGTTTTGCTCTCAAATCTATTTTTTGATTGCAGTGTGGAAAGTTTTGCTTTCAAACCTATTTGTTGATTGCAGTTGTGACGGTCACAGGGTTGCCTTGTGGTGGTGGTGCTGCTTCTGGTGTGTTCTGTGTTGCAGGTTGCTGGTTGGTGGATTATCACCTAACGAGATGCAGCTCACCTGAGCAGGCTGGGCTCAGGAGCCTATAAAGCAGCCCCGATCAAGTGACTCCTTCTCTTCCTGGCCTGCAGCCCGATCCTTAGTTTCTGTTATGTTTGTTTGTTCACGGTATTCTTTAATAAATGTATTAAGTTCATCCAAGACCATGTGTGGCCTCCCCTTCAATGGTACAACCGTTGAGCCAGGTTGTAACATATGGGGGCTCGTCCGGCCAATTTGAGTTTTTCCACGATGGTAAAACTATTGATAGTTTTGACTGGTTTTTGGGGAGGCCGGTAAGTCTTGATCTTTGTTTGGTGTTTCTATCAGTTAACCCTCATAAGGTGTTCGGGTCTGTGGGACCCGTTTTCAGTTTTTAGCTTTATAAAAGTGATACAAATAATTATTTTTTTGAACTAAGATTCATTGGCTTTGGCTCATTTTCTGTGAGGAACATAAATCAGAAAACATTTTCAAGGACCCCCCCCTGTATACCCCCCCATCACATTTATATTACACACAGGGTGTTCGGGTCCAGTGGACCCGGAGCTAGTTTAAGTGTGGAAATCATAGGTTCTGTGCACCCTCATTTTCCCTTTCTCGTGTGTGTGTGTGTGTGTGTGTGTGTGTGTGTGTGTGTGTGTGTGTGTGTGTGTGTGTGTGTGTGTGTGTGTGTGTGTGTGTGTGTGTGTGTGTGTGTGTGTGTGTGTGTGTGTGTGTGTGTGTGTGTGTGTGTGTGGAGAGTAAAGCAGGTGAATGGGCCCTTGGTGTGAGCACCCACAGTGTGCACCCACTGTTCCCGCACAAGGTTGCAACATTGGAGCACCCAACACTATCTACACCCATATTCCCACACATTTCACCCTCTGTCTTGCGGGAACCAAGCTTGGGGATCTGACACTATAAAAAATCTCTGTCAGCGTGGTTCCATACCACAACTGATCAAGATGGCAAAGCGATTCTCTGTTCAGACTGCCTTACAGTTGATATTTGAAGAGATATAAGATATTTGAAGAGAGGGTTTTGATGGTGATGCAGAGGAAACAGTTTCAGAAAGTGGGGATAACATTTCTGAAAATTCAGAGTCTGACACTGAGTTTGAAGAGGAGGATCAGCATCAGCCAGCTCCGAAACGTAAAAGACAAATACACAATATACATAATAATATAAAACACAATATACATGCAACCAGTGCAAAAAATACATATGCAATACACACACAGTGAGACTCTGCCCCTCATGTGTGGTATAGACTGATATACGTATAATGGCAGTGTTCAAAGGCTTTAATGTGTTGTTCAGACAGATGTTATTGAGTATGTTTCAATTTCTAATGATGTTGATAATTTCCCAGTTATGCCTGTTTTATGATGCATTTCCTCATTTTATTACATGCTAATACGAAAATAAACAAAAACGAGTGGCACCTCTATTCATAAATGTGATTTAACAAAGGTAAAGGGAACCAATTTAACATATGTGTTGTTTATATTACTTGCAATTGGGTTGAAGTAACCATTTGGTGAGTATTTAAAAAAAAAGTTAGATTATGTTGAATTAAAAGGCCTAAAATGCAATGGGTCCACCAGACCCAGCAGCACCTCCTGTGTAACAAAAAAACGAACACCCTATGAGGGTTAATTGGTGCACTAGTTAATATGTTTTGAAGCTCCTTTGTGGTTTTGTGGATCAGTAGTGCATGGTTGGGGATTGAGCTTTTCATTGGGTAATCTGCTGAGGTTAGGCTAAACAGTTGATTGTCCAATCATTCAAATTTATTGAATTTGAACTTCCCCTGTTAGGCTTCAGTTGCGTTTTCCCCTTTGGGTTGCGTGAATTATTTTTGTTTCGTTTGTTTAAACCTTTTGGTAGTGCTGTGGCAACGTGGTTAGTGTTGATTGTTTTCGGACAATTGTCTCGGGAGCACGTCCGAAGGATCTTGGGGGTTGTCTGCTTGCAGGTCGCCTTTCAAACCGGCTGGTTTACAGTGCATAAATACCCACCGCAAGCTGCATGAACACTAGGGTCAGGATTATTTAGTTTTGGATAGGCAGTTAGTGGGGAAGTTCCAATTCTATTTACAGTCTTGTCATGGCTTCTGTCAGTAGTTTTGTTCAGTCTCCCACTGAGGCAATTTTGAATAGTTGCACAAAAGACCAACTTTTGAAGCTCGTGGAGCATTATGGTGTTGACATTGGGGATAAAAAGTTAAAGGCGGAAATTAAAGGGGCATTGAGGGCTTCTTTAATTGAGAGTGGTGTGTTGCCAGCCACAGTACAAAGTAATGCTGCGGTTGAGTCTGTTTCTCCTCCTGTAGGTCTAACATTTGAGCAGCAGAAGGAGCTGCTGCTGTTGACATTAAATGCGGAGATGGAGAAAGAACATCTAAAACATTCTTTGGAAAAGGATAAATTAAATGCGGAGATGGAGAAAGAACATCTAAAACAGTCTTTGGAAAGGGAAAAATTGGGGTTGCAACAGTACCGATTAGACCTTATTAAAGCAGGAATGATTGTGGGTAATGCTGAGGGTTCAGGATCGTCTGAAGAACCCGCTACAGCACAGGTAAAAGGGTTTGATGTGGTTCGTAATTTGCGTCTTATACCAAAGTTTGACGAGAAAGATTTAGACACGTTTTTTATCCTTTTTGAACGTGTAGCCGATATGAGAGGTTGGCCTGAAACTGACCGGGTTGTTATGTTACAATCAGTGTTCACCGGAGAAGCCCAGGAAGCTTATTCCGCTCTTAGTGCAGTGGAGTGTCAGACCTATTCCACTGTAAGAGATGCAGTTCTTAGAGCATACGAGTTGGTGCCAGATGCTTATAGGCAACGCTTCAGGTCCTGGGAAAAGGCTGATAAACAGACCAACGTGGAATTTGCAAGAGAGTTGTCTAAACATTTCAATAGATGGTGTTCAGCAGTAGGGGTCGTTACATTTAAAGATCTCTGTGATCTCATTGTTTTGGAACAGTTCAAAGATAGTCTTCCATCGGAAGTTGCCACTCATATTGATGAGCGTGGAGTGAAAACGGTTAATGAAGCAGCAATTCTGGCAGATAAATATATTATGGCTCGAAAAGGAAAGTTGGGGAGAAGCCGTATTCCAGATGTGCAGGCTAAGAACATTGGCCGCTCTGCAAAAATGTCGTGGTCGGAGTCTGCAAAGCCGAACCGTAGATTTAACCGAGGAGGCAATGCATTTCCTAAACCAGCTGCCTTAAGTGTTCCAATTAGGAACCTTCCAGTTGTTTCTGATAAAGTTCTTGAGGCAGTTAAAACTGGAAATGGGAATTTTTCTGGTTTTGGAGCATTTGTCTCGGATGGATTTGTATCTGTGTCTGGTGGTAGGGATAAAGTGCCAGTAAAAATTCTACGAGATACAGGAGCAAAGGACTCGTTCATCTTATCTTCTGTTGTGAAGTTTTCTCAGGACACTGACACAGGTGACTGTCTGCTAGTGCAGGGAATGGGCTTAGAGACTCTCAGTGTTCCTTTGCACAAAGTTAGTTTGGCTTGTGGCTTTGTGACTGGTGATGTCCACCTCGGGGTTCGTCCTGCTTTGCCACTCGGTGGAGTCCATGTTGTTCTTGGTAATGATTTAGCTGGCAATCATGGCTGGGTTGATGGTGCCCCACCTGATACATGTACTCCGTTGATGAATAACCCAGCTGATTGTAAGATTGAATTCCCTGAGGTATTTACCGCTTGTGCTGTGACACGGGCAATGGCGGCAAAAGATTCGGAACCTCAAGATTTTGCTGTTGACCATGAAGAACTGGACTGTGGGAGGGATTTGCATGTACCTGATTCTCTGTCTATCTCCCAGCAGGAACTTATCACTGAACAACAGGCGGATGCTTCGTTGAGTGAACTGTTTGATCAGGTGCGGCCTAGCGTTGAAGCTCGGAGTGCAGCTAGTGGGTACTTTCTGCAGAATGAGGTATTGGTCCGTAAGTGGGTCCCACAGGGCATGGATGGTGTTGGTGATCCAGTTTACCAAGTAGTAACACCAACTAAGTATCGAAATAAAGTGAATACAGTGACCAAGTCTGATTCCTTTCCACTGCCTCGGATGGAGGATTGTATTGACCAGGTTGGTGCAGCAAAGTTTGTAAGCAAATTTGATTTGTTAAAAGGGTACTGGCAGGTTCCCTTAACTCCAAGAGCTCGGGAAATATCTGCCTTTATTACACCGTCCGGCCTGTTCTCGTATACTGTTATGGGTTTTGGTTTGCGCAACGCACCAGCTACATTTCAACGGTTAATGAATGTGGTTGTTAACAGACTTGAAGGTTGTGCGGTATATTTGGACGATGTCGTTATTTACAGTAACACCTGGGAGGATCATCTAAGTCGCATCCAGGCTTTGTTTGAACGATTTGCAAATGCGAATCTGACAGTAAACTTGGCTAAATGTGAGTTTGCAAAAGCTACGGTGACATATCTTGGCAAAGTAGTGGGCCAAGGACATGTGCGTCCAGTTCATGCAAAGGTGACTGCTGTTGAGGAGTTCCCTGTTCCCACTACGAAAAAAGAATTAATGAGGTTCCTAGGATTGGTTGGCTATTATCGCTGTTTTTGCCGTAATTTCTCGACAGTGGTGGCCCCTCTGACCGACTTGTTGAAGATCAAGTCTAAATACATCTGGTCCACCTCATGTCAGCAAGCGTTCACTGTTGTTAAAACCCTGTTATGCTCTGCGCCAGTCCTCCTAGCTCCCAGATTGGATCAGCCATTTACACTACATGTTGATGCCAGCCATGTTGGAGCAGGTGCGGTACTGCTCCAGGCTGATGGAAAAGGTATCGAACATCCCGTTAGCTTCTATTCCAAGAAGTTCAACGCTTACCAACTGAACTACTCAGTTATCGAAAAAGAAGCATTGGCATTAGTTCTGGCTCTGCAACATTTCAATGTGTACCTCGATTCTGGAATGCCAATTGTTGTATTCACTGACCATAACCCTCTCACCTTTTTGAATTCTTTGCAGAACCCTAATCAGAGGCTTATGCGATGGGCTCTGTTTTTGCAGCCGTACAACTTAGACATCCGTCATATTAAGGGCACCCACAACGTCATGGCGGATGCTTTGTCCCGTGCGCCTTTGTAACTCGCAAAGTGAAATTGAAAGTGTGTATTCTGTTGCAGTGTACAGGAGTTTATGCCCTTTATGAATGTACAGGGTAGAACTCCTGTCTTATGGGGGGAAGTGTGACGGTCACAGGGTTGCCTTGTGGTGGTGGTGCTGCTTCTGGTGTGTTCTGTGTTGCAGGTTGCTGGTTGGTGGATTATCACCTAACGAGATGCAGCTCACCTGAGCAGGCTGGGCTCAGGAGCCTATAAAGCAGCCCCGATCAAGTGACTCCTTCTCTTCCTGGCCTGCAGCCCGATCCTTAGTTTCTGTTATGTTTGTTTGTTCACGGTATTCTTTAATAAATGTATTAAGTTCATCCAAGACCATGTGTGGCCTCCCCTTCAATGTTGCAACCGTTGAGCCAGGTTGTAACACAGTGTGGAAAGTTTTGCTCTCAAACCTATTATTTTTGATTGCATAATAAAGACACAAATCTACCTCCATATCGGTGTTGGTCTCGAAGCAGAAGTAGTATCTCTTTGCGTCCTGTTTCACTGCCTTGATGATCTTCAAGGTTTAGTTCCTGACGAGGTCCCCCAGGTACAGGACCCTCCTGATGGCCTGGCAACTACTATTGGTTAGTTGAAAATAATAATCATCATTGAGATTAAACATCTCTTCGAGTGTCCTGGCCAAGACAGGCAGCAGTAGCCCACAGTCACACATAGCATACACACAAAACATAAGAAAAATAAACAACTAAAACCGGCCGCAGGGGGGAAGGGGGACATACGATGTGATACTACTTTATTTGTCAGTAAAAAATCATTTTGCGTCCCTATCAATATCGCAAGACATTTCGGGAGGCTTAAGGAACAGAGTAATATTACATTTGAGCATCAAAGTGTAGTCTTATGGAGGACTCTATAGAAATAATTCACCATACTGTGTTATTGACATGTTTTCGGTGCGTTATAGGGACACTGTCTCTTTAAGATCACGTCACTTGTGTGTTGATATGCTGGTCGGCGCAATGTTTGAATCTAACGGTTTTTATATGACGACATGAACGACCTGCCGTTGCTTGTCGAGGTAAGAAATTGTCTCTTTCTTTATTTTTTTTCGCAATATCTACAGTCTAGAGACAGAACGTCTTACCTGGGAGTTTGTTTACAGCGGAGCCGTTATGTTTAAAAACATAACGCTTACTTCGGCGAGTGTTTCGCTGCTTTTGTCATGACGTGCGGTGCATGCGTGTGTGCGTGCGCGTGTGTGTGTGCGTTTTCGTGTATGTTCGTGCGCATGTGCGTGTGTGTGAGGTGCGTGCTTGCTGTGTATGTATACACACAAACTGTGTGTGTGTGTGTGTGTGTGAGCTGCAGGCTGCTTGGCACATGCGCACATGAATAGCTTTGTGTAACTGGTGCGACAGGCTTGCTATTATAGTAGTAAGATGATAACATATGGAACGATAAACTGATCAAAGTGTCCTTCTTTGTCTGTGTTTAGTTGTAGAGTTGAGGTCCCATTAGACTCTAAAAACAGCTCTATGTTGAGCCAACAGGTCAGCTGGATCCAGTTTTTCGCAGGAGCACAGAGAGGGTCCATGGATTCATCTTCATCTGCTCCGTAGCTTCCTCTCAGGGTCAGGTTGTTACAGTCACTAGGACAGAGGGAGGGCTGAATGGCTGATTGTGAAAGGCTACAGGAAATGGACTCTATCTGCCCAATGTAGAAAACAACGAAAAGTTTGTTAAGGCATTTTATTTATTTTATGTCTGTAGAGTTGTTTTTTTGACAACATATTCTAAAATATCAACGCTATTTATTAAGATAGGAATATTTTCCACAGCTGTATCCCATCGAAAATACACTGCATGCTCAAAATAAGGTAATAAATAAACTTTTATAGTTTAATAGCCTACTTCAAAGGTCTAATACATTTCCCAAAGAGCTTTTTCTGTGTCTAAATTGGGTTATGCATACCTATAATACCTGTACTTTTATACCGACGGTTCACAAAAAGACTTTCGTTCAATTCTATCTGACTTCTGCTATCTTAATAATAGTATTCGGGGAAGAGAGGACTTCGACACACATGGCAGCAGATAAAGTTCCTGCTGAGTTCCAGTGAATTATACTTCCCCTTTCTTATATAAGCTCCACAGTGGTGAGGGTGATTATTATTTATTTTTTTAACCTTTATTAAACCAGGAGAAAAACCTATTGAGATTTAAAATCTTTTTCAAAGGTGACCTGGCTAAAGCAGGCAGCAGCACAATGAACCACAGTTACAGACAAACAGTTTCAGACAAACACACAGGGACAACAATTTAAACAGCACTAAAATAAGGCAAATCAATTCACACTGCATCGATCTTAAAATATCCTTTTCTGTAACAAGGAAACAAAAACACTGATATCTTAGAGAGTCTAGCTCAATTTCCTTCATTTTCAACTTAAAAGCATTTAACAAAATTAATTCAACAAGTCCTAGGTCTTTCTGCAGCGTATTCCACAGTGGGGGCAGAGCATACAAAAGCCTTTTTACCCTGTTCTGTCCACATATTGGGGACAAAAAGCAACACCAAGTCCTCTGAATGTAAAAAGTGTGGACCAGCACTTTTCCGCATGATAAGGGAGCATAAATAGCTAGGTAGCACACCAAGTATTGCCTCATGAATAAAAATGCAGTAGTGATTGAGCCTACGAGTGGACAAAGCAGGCCATCCTACCCGAGAGGACAACTGGCAGTGGTGAGTCCGAGGCTTACAGTTTGGAATGAATTTCAGGGATGAATGGTACGCCAATTATTATCTGACCCCCATTAACTTTATCAGTATTTAAAATGGCTTCACTTTAATCACAGCAACCACAGATGATAAGAACTTGACAGATCGTATTGTAAGCCTACATGACCCATAGACTGTAAAGATATGATTGCATAAATACTGTAAGCTAACAGAAGAAGAAAAGGCTCACGAAAGACTGAGCCGCCTTGCCATCAAGAAACTAAATTGAGAAGTATTTTTTAAAAACATAGCCTAGACATCAGGACCAGAATGGAGAAGAACCGGTCTTTACAAACCTCACCGTTATTCAGACAACCTTGAGATTTTTCAGAATAAACAACAACACACAATAAAGAAAGAAAACTCAAATTTATAAAACACTGAAATCCGAAATGTTACAAGCAGAATTAGAAACTGAAAAGAACAAGACTCAACCAATAAGTCTGTGAGAGACAAGATAAATGATGACGTCAGTGTTCCCTTATCTCGTCATCACTGGAGGAGGAAGAGGAGTCGCTGCTTGAGTTTGGTTCAGCGAACAACCTCGCTGTAGACGATCTCATGTTCCGGTCCAGGGGCTGACCTGTCACCCAGATGCAGACCAGCAAACCTCAGATTCCCTTCATCATTTCCCTAGCAGGCTTTAAGTGCCACTGAATTAGTGAAACTGTTTTTGTTTTAAACATCTAAGCTTGTCTATTTTGATCTCAAAATAGTCATCAATGCCATATTCTATCGGTTACTCAAATAATAAACAGATTTTGAAAAACAGATTTAAAACCCTATTGCTAGTCTACGCAAACTCTCCCTGAATTCCAGTTCAAGTGCTCTAGAATGCCACGGTGAAGTGTGTGTGTGTGTGTGTGTGTGTGTGTGTGTGTGTGTGTGTGTGTGTGTGTGTGTGTGTGTGTGTGTGTGTGTGTGTGTGTGTGTGTGTGACCCTAACCCACAACTCAAACCATGGGGATAACAACTCAAAACAACTCATGTCATAATTTATTTAAATTCTCAAAGTGTTCAAACTTGAGCATAAACAGGGTGTTTAAAAACACTTTACTACCCACACGCTAAATGCTTTTTTTTAAATGAGGTACCGGAGGTAAAGCCAGGGGAGACGATGGTTTGATCGCCCGGACCGTTATCTTCCGTTAAGCTTTAGAAACATTTCATTAGGAATGTTTAAATGGAGTAAGTGTTGCCACCGCTTTCATCAATGAACATGTACTGATCTGATTAAAGATGACATCATCGCGTCATTTTAGTGATGAACAATTACATCGCTACCCTCTTCTTTAACGTCAGAAGATTACATCGTCACAGGAGACCTTACCTCGAGGAATTGCGTTTGAAGTGGACAGTTGAATAGCTGACTTCCTCTGAAGCTCCCACCGCTTCCTGTTTACAGTGCACCTCCTAGACAGACAGGTGGTCAGACAGACACACTCACACAAACACGTGTGTCCATCAATTAACCCAGACAAACATCAACACACACACACACACACACACACACACACACACACACACACACACACAGACACACACACACACACACACACACACACACACACACACACACACACACACACAGTTGAAACTGACAGGAAGTACTCACTAGTTTTTGAATCACGTCTGATGCCTTCTTTTGTGCTTGTCTCCTATTTAATAATAAAAAAAAGACATTACAAATTTGTCCAATAATACAACACCATTTTACTACCCAAGTTACATTTCAGATTAGAGATTTCAGTTTGATTTCCATGGATTACTATCAGTTCAGTCTCCAAGCACAATAATTCCTTTAAAACATTATCATCTTCATTATCAGCATCAATTCAAAGTGGACATTTCGAAGATTTCCGTTCCGTTCTCTTTGGCGACACCTATGGTGATAAGTGGTAATGGCAATCTCGACGGGTGAGCTCCACAGTGGGCTCCGTTCCCCACCCCAAGTTGAACAGACATTCATATCAACGCAAATCTTAGAGATAAATGCTACAATCTTTCCAAAAATATCATCTCTCACAAGTCATCTTCAACGTCCTATGTTGACCTCTTCTCCGATTTGGTTTGAGTACCTTTTAGCGAAGACCAGCCCAGCCAGGAGGAGAAGGACCACAGCCAACAGCACCAACACCACCGGCACTGTGACGCGCCAGCCAGACTTCTCTTTTGTTGTAAAATAATGCATTTATATCAGATACAATTAGATCAGTTTAGATCACATTGTTATTAAGAGTAGGATTACATTACATGTTATATGCATTACATTTAAATAAGATTAGATTACATAATTTCAGAAACAATTACATTAGATTATCTATGAAATTAATTTATTTTAGATACAATTAGATTAAATTAGATAATGTTACACTATAATAGACTTTAATGCTTTAGAAAATATCAGACTATAACAGACAATATTAGATTAGATAATTTAAGAATACAATACACTATATTTTAGATAATGTTGTATTATTTATAATAGACTACATTAGATTAAATAATTTCAGACTATAATAAACTATTTTAGATTAATGTTAGACTATACTAGACTGTATTCGATTCGATAATGTTAGGCTACAAGACACTATATTACATTAGACGAGGGACCACCCTCATGTTCATTAATGAACACAGAGGGGCTCACTTTCCATCACGACCAGACTCCAAGGCGCAGAGGTTTTCTGCCCACTGGAGTCCAGAGAGCAGGTGTAATTCCCTGTGTTGTTATTGGTCAGAGAGCTGAGGTGGAGGGCGGGGCCTGCCTCTGATAGGGCGTGGCCATTTCTGTACCAGTGGACGTCCAATTGGTGGAAGGAGCAGGCTGAGGTACAGGTGAGTGTGACCTGACCGCCCTCTTTCACCACATGGTCAGTGACGGAGCTTCTGACCTTCACATCCTCTCCATCTGTTGAAGACGCAGTGAGACGGACGTTCTTTACAACTGGACAGAATGACAGCATATACCCTTCAGTTGAAGTGGTCATCACTTATCATTGACTATTTACCCCTGTCAGTTTGCAGACACAAGGAATCATAAAATGCATTTTATCCAAAGCGTCTTCCAGGACATCCAGAAACATCTCATGAGGAGCAGGTGGGTGAGGACATCTTGCTCAAGGTTGACTACAGGAAGCTACTAATCCCTCCCCAATGGGAACCAGGTCTAGTCTCTTCCTATTGTCCTATTATAATGGGACAGCAGTAGAGGTAACCCCGACCCTAGTAACAGTACTAGATGTAAAACTAACTAGTAACAGCACCAGAAGTAACACTTACCAGTGACGTTGACTCTGACTCCTCTCGGTCCGGTGTACTTATCGCCGTTGGTCTCGAAGCGGAAGCGGTACGTTGCAGTGTCCCGTTGCACCGTCTTGATGATCTTTAAGGTGCAGTTCCTGATGAGGTCCCCCAGGTACAGGAACCTGCTTTTGGTCAGGACAGTGCGGCTGTCGTACCCGAAGTACACTTGTTTCAGGCAGAACACCTGATTGGGGCACCAGACCACCCGCTCCACCCGGTGCCCCGTGGGGTGGGTGAAGCTGCAGGGGATGGTGGCGCTGGAGCCCTCCACCACGCAGAAGGACTCAGGGTACTCCACGTGCCAGTCAGGGTCCGCCCCCAGCGGCCCTGGAGGAAGCAGACAGTCGGGGTCACAACAGGGAGCCCGGTGCTAAGGGAGGGTCTCACATGAGGTCATGCTCTCTCCAAGTTGAGCTTTTCACCGTCATGGTGAGAATGAGAGCGACTGGTTGATGGTGAAGACGCTCTGAGAAGGTCAGGGTGTGACAGTGATAATGGAATACATTTGGTTTTATATCTTATCATGTAATAATTGATATATCATAACATTTAGCAAAATAAATAATATTATATATTGTGCCAATCTTCAGACTCTATCAAGTTTTTTCTTTTATGTTTTGAAAGCTTTTTTGGAGAGGTCCATTAAGAAAACAATGCCTTATCATTATCATCACTGCTATTTTATTATTATAACATATGGAACGATAAACTTATCAAAGTGTCCTTCTTTGTCTGTGTCTAGTGGTGGAGTTGAGCTCCCATTAGACTCTAAAAAGAGCTCTAGCTTGAGCCCACAGGCCAGCTGGATCCAGTTTGTGTACGGACACGTTCCCGGTAGTAAACAGAAGAAGCATTACAGCTTACCAGCTAGCAGCAGGAGCACAGAGAGGGTCCATGGATTCATCTTCATCTGCTCCGTAGCTGCCTCTCTGTGTCTGGTTATTAACGCCACTTGGACAGGGGGAGGGCTGATTGGCTGATTGTGAAAGACTACAGAAATATTTTTCACATGTAGCTTCTCCTTTTAGATATTCTCTGCAATAGCCAATAACCTCCCTTCACAATGTTTAAATACCATATATAGCTTCCCTTCTCCCTCTCTCATTGACATGACATCCTATCAACAGTTCAGTTCATATTGTCCCAGTAGAATGTCCCTATAGACCCATTATCAACGTGTTTTATAGAAGTAGTCCCTTTGCTTTGGATTGATCTAAAACTGGGTTTCGATCGCGACAAAACATAATTTGAAGTAGAGTTTAACTTTCTATTATTATATTGAGCAACCGTTATGTCTTTATTTGATTCATCAAACTTAGAGACTAGAAGTTAGGGATGCACGATGGGCCACAATGTACGCGGCCAACATCGGTCACAGGTGGAGTATCTCCAGTGTATATGGATTATTGATCAGTCATTATTATTAGTGAACACGACAGGATTACGTGAACAATGACCATGTTTAAAGTACAATAAGCTGCAACTAAATGTCTTCATGATAATTGTATCTCAGTGACCCCCAGATATTACCCTTCAACAACGTGTGTGGATTCAAACGCTGACCTATGAACAATATATTGTGGATGTTAGTTTACGAATGTTCTCTGAAGACAGGGAACTATGAATGTTGGTGAGCTGCTGAGCTTATCTCACACAGTCTCTCGCTCTCCGCCTGAGTTCATGGGTTGGCCAATGGGCAGAGAGGGGCGGGACTCCTGGTGAAAAGGATCAACAGAGACTCTGCTCGGTTATATTTATGCCTTGTGGTTTGTGTCTTCGTTGGTTGATTCTCTGGTTCTTCTTTTTGTGTTTCCCCATTCTGTCAAGAAACAAAGTTAAGATAAAACTAAAGATGACCGACCCACTCCTCCTAAAGATGGCCGACCCACTCCTCTTAAAGATGGCCGACCCACTCCTCTTAAAGATGGCCGACCCACTCCTCTTAAAGATGGCCGACCCACTCCTCTTAAAGATGGCCGACCCACTCCTCCTAAAGATGGCCGACCCACTCCTCCTAAAGATGGCCGCCCCACTGTACCTAAAGATGGCTGACTCATTCCATCTAGGTGGCTTTCACTGGGCTCTTCAAGACACAGGACACAGGGTGACAAAGTAGAAACCGGTTTATTGCGGATATTGAAGTCCCTGACACATGAAGATGGTGATCAATGCTGCCATCTAGGTGATCTCCTGAGTGTGTGTGGTGATGGCTGGTTTAACCTGTGTGCATTGACTAGCCAACGCACAACAGGTGTGCAGCCCCACCAGCCCCAGAGTCTCTCAGTCTGACTCAGGCCAGGTGAGGCTGCTGAGACCAGCCGTCAGCCACAGCCCACAGGGACGGCAATGGAATTTACTCCAATATGACAAAATAATTACTCTAAAATACAATCACCTTTAACACATTTATTAACATGAACATCTCTACTTTAATATTTACGTGTACAAATATGTTTTCTTTAAATCAACTTCAATGTCTCATATCGACAAACATCTTTTTTACATTTGATTGGTTTTGTTTGAGCACCATTTAGCGAAGACAACCCCAGCCAGGAGTAGAAGGAGAACCGCCAACACCACGCCCTTCACCACGCCAACCTTCAGGTGGACCGACCTGTGGAATCCTGGAGAACAACACAAGGGGTTCATCCATGGATGGAGCGGTCATTAGGTTAGACTGTAATAGATAATGTTCATAGACAATATAAGATCATTTTTGACTATTCAAGACTATAATAGATAATATTAGAGTAACATAGACTATTTAACAATTATTTACTGAAGCGATAGTTAGTGGTATATACTAACTTTATACTAATATAGTTTAGTATATGCTACACGTGAACACTCGAAAAATAAACAAGATAACACTTTTTGCGGGAATTTATATATATTTTTGAGTTTGAGATCACAATCGTGGCCCAACCCTACGAGAGCAAACAAATCAAATTGCGGCATTTAAGGAGGTTCACGTGTAGCGTATACTAAATTAGATTAGTTAGACTATACTAGACTATAATAGATAATGTTAGACTATACTAGACTATAATAGATAATGTTAGACTATACTAGACTATAATAGATAATGTTAGACTATACTAGACTATAATAGATAATGTTAGACTATACTAGACTATAATAGATAATGTTAGACTATACTAGACTATAATAGATAATGTTAGACTATACTAGACTATAATAGATAATGTTAGACTATACTAGACTATAATAGATAATGTTAGACTATACTAGACTATAATAGATAATGTTAGACTATACTAGACTATAATAGATAATGTTAGACTACACAAGACTATAATAGATAATGTTAGACTTTACCAGACTATATTAGATTAGATAAAGTTAGACTATACTAGACAGACTATAATAGATATTAAACATTCAGAGACTATATCAGAAAATGTTAGACTACACAAGACTATAATAGATAATATTAGACTATTTATCACATAATGTTAGACTATATTAGATTATATAACGTTTGACTCTATTAGATAAGATAATGTGAGACTATAGTAGACTATATTCGATAATGTGAGACAAAAATAGACTATATTACATTAGATAATGTCAGACTATAATTTATTATAATAGATAATGTTGGACTATCAAGAACTATATTAGATTAGATAATGTTAGATGATAGATTATTACATTAGATGAGGGACCACCCTCTTGTGCATTAGTGAACACAGAGGGGCTCACCTTCATCTTCCAACACGACCAGACTCCAAGGCGCAGAGGTGTTCTGCCCACTGGAGTCCAGAGAGCAGGTGTAATCCCCTGCGTTGTCATTGGTCAGATTGCTGAGGTGGAGGGCGGGGCCTTTCTCTGATAGGGCGTGGCCATTTCTGTACCAGTGGACGTCCAATTGGTGGAAGGAGCAGGCTGAGGTACAGGTGAGTGTAACCTGACCGCCCTCTTTCACCACATGGTCAGTGACGGAGCTTCTGACCTTCACAAACTCTCCATCTGTTGAAGACACAGTGAGACGGACGTTCTTTACAACTGGACACCTTGCTAACACGAGTGTCATAACTAGAATATACCAAAACAATTATCACCTAAGGCTCAGTGAATAGTGGGGAATAGGCTGTTCCCCACTATTCACGGAGCCTTCGGCGAATAATTGTTAAATATTAGATTAGATAATGTTAGAATATAATATACTTTGTAAGATTATATAATCTTAGACTCTAGGATAATTAGATAAGATACTATCAGACATAATATACTTTAATAAATAAGATAATGTCAGACTATAACAGAGTATATTAGATTAGATAATGTTAGACTATAATAGACATTAATACATTAGATAATGTTAGACTATCGTACAATATATTATATTAGATAATGTTAGACAATATTAGATAATGTCAGACTATAATAGACTATTATATTAGATGAGGGACTAACCTCATGTGCATTAGTGAACACAAACTGTTGAAGATAAATTGAGACAGACGTTCTTTTCAGCTTGCTAACACTAGTGTCAGAACTAGAAGTAACACTGACTAGTGACAGAACGAGACTAATATACTACATTAGATTAGATAATGTCAGACTATAATACACTATATTAGATTAGATTATTTTAGACTATAATATACTATATTAGATTAGATAATGTTAGAATATAATAGGCTTTAGTATATGCTACACGTGAAACTCCTAATACGGCGCAATTTGATTGGTTTGCTATCTCGGGATATTGGGCAATATCCCGAGATTGAGATCTCAAACTCGGGATGTTGTTTTCAGAGCGTGTGACGGTCGTCTCGTCACGCTAATAAAAAGCAAATATGCCGCGAATAAAAACAAACAAATCCAGACAAAAAGGGTTATCTTGTTTATTTTATATAGTGTTCACGTGTAGCATATACCGAAACAATTATTCACCTCAGGCTCCGTGAATAGTGGGGAACAGCCCCCGAGACCGAAGGTTGAGGGGGCTGTCCCCCACTATTCACGGAGCCTGAGGTGAGTGATATTTAAATATTCAATTGGATAATGTTAGTAAAAAAGAAAAAAAAAAAATATATATATAAAAAAAAGTATATATAAAATATACTTTATAAGATTATATAATGTTAAACTATAATAGGCTATATTAGATTAGATAATGTTAGACTATAAGAGACTATATTACATTAGATAATGTCAGACTATAGTACACTATATTACACTAGATGAGGGACCACCCTCATGACATTAGTGAACACAGAGGGGCTCACCTTCATCTACCAACACCAATAGACACCAAGGCGCAGAGGTGTTCTGCCCACTGGAGTCCAGAGAGCAGGTGTAATCCCCTGCGTTGTTATTGGTCAGAGAGCTGAGGTGGAGGGCGGGGCCTGTCTCTAATAGGGCGTGGCTGTTTCTGTACCAGAGGACGTCCAATTGGTGGAAGGAGCAGGCTGAGGTACAGGTGAGTGTGACCTGACCGCCCTCTTTCACCACATGGTCAGTGACGGAGCTTCTGACCTTCACATCCTCTCCATCTGTTGAAGACGCAGTGAGACGGACGTTCTTTACAACTGGACAGAATGACAGCATATACCCTTCAGTTGAAGTGGTCATCACTTATCATTGACTATTTACCACTGTCGGTTTGCAGATACAAGGAATCATAAAATGCATTCGATCCAAAGCGTCTTCCAGGACATCCAGAAACATCTCATGAGGAGCAGGTGGGTGAGGACATCTTGCTCAAGGTTGATTACAGGAAGCTACTAATCCCTCCCCGATGGGAACCAAGTCTAGTCTCTTCCTATAGTCCTATTATAATGGGACAGTAGTAGAGGTAACCCCGACCCTAGTAACAGTACTAGATGTAACACTGACTAGTAACAGTACTAGAAGTAACACTTACTAGTGACAGTGCTAGATGTAAAACTAACTAGTAACAGTACTAGAAGTAACACTTACTAGTGACAGTGCTAGATGTAAACTAACTAGTAACAGTACTAGAAGTAACACTAACTAGTAACAGTACTAGATGTAAACTAACTAGTAACAGCACTAGAAGTAACACTTACCAGTGACGTTGACTCTGACTCCTCTCGGTCCGGTGTACTTATCGCCCTTGGTCACGAAGCGGAAGCGGTACGTTGCAGCGTCCCGTTTCACCGTCTTGATGATCTTTAAGGTGCAGTTCCCGGCGAGGTCCCCAAGGTACTGGAACCTGCTGTCGGCACGGAGGTTGCTGCTGTCGTACACGTTGGGCGTGGGGTTGTGGCAGATCTTGTGATCGGGGCACCAGACCACCCGCTCCACCACCACGCTGGTCCTTCTGTGCACCGCGGGGTGGGTGAAGCTGCAGGGGATGGTGGCGGTGGAGCCCTCCACCACGCAGAAGGAGTCAGGGTACTCCACGTGCCAGTCAGGGTCCGCCCCCAGCGGCCCTGGAGGAACCAGACAGTCGGGGTCACAACAGGGAGCCCGGTGCTAAGGGAGGGTCTCACATGAGGTCATGCTCTCTCCAAGTTGAGCTTTTCACCGTCAGAGAGAATGAGAGCGACTGGTTGATGGTAAAGACGCTCTGAGAAGGTCAGGGTGGGACGTTGATATTGTAATGTGTTTGGTTTTATATCAAATTATATAATATTTGATATCATATCATAAAGCATAATGAATTATATAATATCGTATCTAATTTCACACTTTATCTATCAATTTTTTTTTCTTTTATGTTATGAAAGCTCTTGGGGTGAGGCCCATTGAGAAAACAATGCATTATTATTATCAATATTATTATTATTATTACGATAACATATGGAACGATAAACTGATCAAAGTGTCCTTCTTTATCTGTGTCTAGTGGTAGAGTTGAGATCCCATTAGAGTCTAAAAAGAGCTCTAGGTTGAGCCCACAGGCCAGCTGGATCCAGTTTGTGTACGGACACGTTCCCGGTAGTAAACAGAAGAAGCATTACAGCTTACCAGCTAGCAGCAGGAGCACAGAGAGGGTCCATGGATTCATCTTCATCTGCTCCGTAGCTGCCTCTCTGTGTCTGGTTGTTAACGCCACTTGGACAGGGGGAGGGCTGATTGGCTGATTGTGAAAGACTACAGTAATAGTCCTCAGATGTAGCTTCCTCCTTTTAGATATTCTCTGCAATAGACACTACCCTCCCTTCACAATGCTTTAAATACCATATATAGCTTCCCTTCTCCCTCTCTCATTGACATGGAATCCAATCAGCAGTTCAGTTCATATTGGCCCAGTAGAGCGTCCCTATAGACCCATTACCAACGTGTTTTATAGAAGTAGTCCCTTTGCTTTGGATTAACCTACAACTGGGTTTCGATCGTAACAAAACATAATTTGAAGTAGAGTTTGACTTTCTATTCTTATATTGAGCAACCGTTATGTCTTTATTTGATTCATCAAACTTAGAGACTAGAAGTTAGGGATGCACGATGGGCCACAATGTACGCGGCCAACATCGGTCACAGGTGGAGTATCTCCAGTGTATATGGATTATTGATCAGTCATTATTATTAGTGAACACGACAGGATTACGTGAACAATGACCATGTTTAAAGTACAATAAGCTGCAACTAAATGTCTTCATGATAATTGTATCTCAGTGACCCCCAGATATTACCCCTCAACAACGTGTGTGGATTCAAATGCTGACCTATGAACAAGATATTGTGGATATTAGTTTACGAGGTGTTCTCTGAAGACAGGAAATATGAGTGTTGGTGAGCTGCTGAGCTTATCTCACACTATCTCTGGCTCTCCGCCTGAGTTCATGGGTTGGCCAATGGGCAGAGAGGGGCGGGACTTCTGGTGATAAGGATCAACAGTGACTCTGCTCAGTTATATTTATGCCTTGTGGTTTGTGTCTTCGTTGGTTGATTCTCTGGTTCTTCTTTTTGTGTTTCCCCATTCTGTGATAGAAACAAAGTTAAGATAAAACTAAAGATGACCGACCCACTCCTCTTAAAGATGGCCGACCCACTCCTCTTAAAGACGGCCGACCCACTCCTCCTTAAGATGGCCGCCCCACTCCTCCTAAAGACGGCCGACCCACTCCTCTTAAAGATGGCCGACCCACTCCTCCTAAAGATGGCCGACCCACTCCTCCTAAAGACGGCCGACCCACTCCTCTTAAAGATGGCCGACCCACTCCTCCTAAAGATGGCCGACCCACTCCTCCTAAAGATGGCCGCCCCACTGTACCTAAAGATGGCCGACTCATTCCATCTAGGTGGCTTTCACTGGGCTCTTCAAGACACAGGACACAGGGTGACGAAGTACAAACCGGTTTATTGCGGATATTGAAGTCCCTGACACATGAAGATGGTGATCAATGCTGCCATCTAGGTGATCTCCTGAGTGTGTGTGACGGCTGGTTTAACCTGTGAGCATTGACTTGCCAACGCACAACAGGTGTGCAGCCCCACCAGCCCCAGAGTCTCTCAGCCGGACTCAGGCCAGGTGAGGCTGCTGAGACCAGCCGTCAGCCACAGCCCACAGGGACGGCAATGGAATTTACTCCAATATGACAAAATAATTATTCTAAAATACAATCACCTTTAACACATTTATTAACATGAACATCTCTACTTTAATATTTACGTGTACAAATATGTTTTCTTTAAATCAACTTCAATGTCTCATATTGACAAACATATTTTTTACATTTGATTGGTTTTGTTTGAGCACCATTTAGCGAAGACAACCCCAGCCAGGAGGAGAAGGAGAACCGCCTTCACCACGGCAACCTTCAGGTGGACGGACCTGTGGAATCCTGGAGAACAACACAAGGGATTCATCCATGGATGGAGCGGTCATTAGGTTAGACTGTAATAGATAATGTTAGACTATCATAGACTATTTAACAATTATTTGCTGAAGTGATAGTTAGTAGTATATACTAACTATATATAGTTACCACTATAGTTTATTATACTACACTTGAACACTCCAAAAATAAACAAGATAACACTTATTGCCGGCATTATTATTTATTTTTCGAGTTTGAGATCTCAATCATGGGATATTGCCCAAAATCTCGGGATAGCAAACCAATCAAATTGCGCTAATTTAATCATCATTGATTTACAGGAGAGAAAAGGGGAAGAGAGAGACACCTCTCTTCAGCACCATTGGCTTTTATTCTAGTGGACCAACAGCCCAGCTACAATTTGCTGATGAACCCAGCTACTGTGTCCTAGATTTTTTAGACGATAAGATTTACTTTATTGAACCTTTTGTCGGTCTGAAGAATTCCCCTTTCCTGGACGAGGAGCTGGTTGGTCTTGACACCTCCCGCTGACCGCCACCGCAGGGACCTCCGACTGCGTCGCCTCAGTCCCTTCAGGAACACACGTGACCCTTTGGCACACTGGACATTTGTTTTCTCCCCATTAATGCAGTCCAACACTTCACTCAGATGTCAATAGTGTAATTTACTGCACTTTTACAGCACAGTACATAGTGGGCTGTTTTGATAGAACTAATTACAATAGTTATTACTCCCAACCCCTAAAGCCAGCCACATGTCATACACATCCTGACTAGTCCTGGTGGCCGAGAATGCTTTCTTAACAGCCAGTCAGAATGAACACATCTGTATGGATTACTTTAGATCTGTACGATGAGTCGCTGACCGCGTCATTCTAAACAAGCCATCAATATGTGTATTCCATCGTCTTACCCTTCAGCATCTGCAGAGCTGCACCACTCCTGGTCTTCGCTCCACCTACAGCTTCCAGCGCCAGTCCTGAATTTGACGAACGCTGATCTTGAAATTAAATGATCAGGGGCCAACCCTACCCCTGAACAAAAATAATTCAAGACATTTCTTTCATGGTTCAACGTTCATAAATAATTGTCAGTGCTTAAATTCCTTGCAAATAAGTAATATGAAGGACAGCATGAGGCACATCTAGCAAGATGATTATGGTACAGTGAGAACCATATGTTTTTATAGAGCAAACAATTTAACTCAAGGAAATTGCCATAGAAAGTGATAAACCTTACTTGCCTCCATTGCTGATGTTCGTACATATCTTGGAATGGACTTTGTGAAATTTGTCAAAGATTTAAATTTGCAGTACTACAAATCGGAATTTGCCGGTGTTGATGTTCATAGCACCAAGTGCAAGTACTAACAATCGCTAGGCAAACCCATTCCCCGTATACAGCAGCTATAGCGAGCTAATGCAGATGCTAGACAATTAAGTAATATGAATAAATACAACACACAGGTTAGCTACCAGGCGAAACGCTCCCAACACAGTTGTGTTGGAGAAAACTGCCTACCAGTCTGCCAGGTGAAACGCTCCCAACACAGTTGCGTTGGAGCAAACTGCCTTCCAAGCTACCAGATGAAACGCTCCCAACCCAGTTGCGTTGGAGCAAACTAGCTTCCAGGCTACCAGGTGAAACGCTCCCAACACCGTTGCATTTACTGTACAGTCAGTATGTTAACATACACATCTTATAGCCAAAGGTCGACTATACTCCCCAATTGGACAACTGCAATTGTCCGAGTACGTATTTCAGATTATATTGCACAGAATAAAAACACATTGCAATGACTAAAAATCGTAGTGCATAAAATTGCAAAGAATTAAAAATCATATAGAGCATACAACTGAAAAAAATTAAAACGTATAATGCATAGAATTGCAAAGAATTAAAATCGTAGTGCATAGAATTGCAAAGAATTAAAATCATATAGAGCATAGAACTGCAAAGAATTAAAATCGTATAATGCATAGAATTGCAAAGAATTAAAATCGTGGTGCATAGAATTGCATGAATTAAAATCACGTAGAGCATAGAACTGCAAATAATTAAAATCGTATAATGCATAGAATTGCAAAGATTGAAAAATCGTAGTGCATAGAATTGCATGTAATAAAAATCATATAGAGCATAGAATTGCAAATAATTAAAATCGTAGTGCATAGAATTGCAAAGAATTAAAAACATATAGAGCATACAACTGCAAATAATTAAACTCGTATAATGCATAGAATTGCAAAGAATCAAAATCGTAGAGCATAGAATTGCAAATAATTAAAATCATATAGAGCATAGAACTGCAAATAATTCATAGAACTGCAAATAATTAAAATCGTATAATGCATAGAATTGCAAAGAATTAAAATCGTATAATGCATAGAATTGCAAAGAATTAAAATCAAAGTGCATAGAATTGCAAAGAATTAAAATCGTATAATGCATAGAATTGTAAAGAATTAAAATCGTATAATGCATAGAATTGCAAAGAATTAAAATCGTAGTGCATAGAATTGCAAAGAATTAAAATCGTAGTGCATAGAATTGCAAATAATTAAAATCGTATTGCATAGAATCAAACCACATTGCAAAGAATTAAAATCTTTTAGCACAGAATAAAACCACATTGAAGTCATCTAGCAGCAGCAGCCTACAACTTTAGCAGCATTCAGTTTGCAAATGAATGGAATGTTGTAAAAAGGAAAGATTAAAAAAAGGTAGAATGTAGAGTACTGTGTGCATGTGTAAATCAACTAATCCATCTCTTAAATTCAAACCTACCAAGCTAAAAACCAACAATTGAAACCAAACCATAACATGCCCGCAGTCATTCGTCTAGTGAAGTCAGTCTGACAGCTTTTCAAACACCAGTCCAGTGGGGTTACGGGTGGAGCGAAAACAAACCCCATTGTGGAAGTTTGAGGTCACAACATCACACTCGCCCTAATTTCGTTTTGCCAGACATCCGTTCTGGGTTTTTCCCAGAACTTCCAGTTCTTTGTGGATTCCTGATGGAGGTGAAGCATCGGCAGAAGGTTCTGTGACATCAAATTGTAAAATCCTGAATTGCACCGATGTCATTTCCACTAGGGATGTTCTGTAGTCCAGTGGTGCTGTGAAACAAAAAAGCAATTGGCGAAAATAGTTGCCTTCGCCAATTGGTATACTTACCATTTAACTTGCGCTTGTTTGCTTTCACCAATTCCAATTTTGCCCAAACGTTGAACTTTCACAATAGTTGCAGGTGTTCTTCCATTTTGCGTCCAGTTTCAAGAGCACACCCTTCCCAGTGTCCAGACAGGTTGTCGTTGTTGTAGCGGTCCGCAGCGTTAGTAAAGTCAGTCGTTTAGTCGTCCACTGTTAGGCCTCATACAAACACGTGCAACAATGCACTAAAAAACAACCTACAACAATGCACTAACCTTAGAATGAGCAAAAACCAAACAGACGAGCGGTAAAATCCAGCTTCAGTTTAGGGGAAAGAATAGTGATGTGTGTGCGGTGGACAAATTCCCAAGTTCTGAGGCCGGCAGCCAAACACAAGCAAACAACTTCAACCAGCTCATGGATTAACAAACGATTGGTGCTCACAACACAGTTGCGTTGGAGCCGACTACCTTCCATGCTACCAGGTGAAACGCTCCCAACACAGTTGCGTTGGAGCAGACTACCTCCCAAGCTACAAGGTGAAACGCTCACAACACAGTTGCGTTGGAGCAAACTACCTTCCAAGCTACCAGGTGAAACGCTCCCAACACAGTTGCGTTGGAGGAAACTAGCTTCGAAGCTACCAGGTGAAACGCTCCCAACCCAGTTGCGTTGGAGCAAACTACCTTCCAAGCTACCATGTGAAACGCTCCCAACACAGTTGCGTTGGAGCAAACTACCTTCCATGCTACCAGGTGAAACGCTCCCAACACAGTTGCGTTGGAGCAAACTAGCTTCGAAGCTACCAGGTGCAAACGCTCCCAACACAGTTGCGTTGGAGATAACTACCTTCCCGGCTACCAGGTGAAACGCTCCCAACACAGTTGCGTTGGAGCAAACTACCTTCCAAGCTACCAGGTGAAACGCTCCCAACACAGTTGCGTTGGAGCAAACTAGCTTCCAGGCTACCAGGTGAAACGCTCCCAACACCGTTGCATTTACTGTACAGTCAGTATGTTAACATACACATCTTATAGCCAAAGGTCGACTATACTCCCCAATTGGACAACTGCAATTGTCCGAGTACATATTTCAGATTATATTGCATGGAATAAAAACACATTGCAATGACAAAAAATCGTAGTGCATAAAATTGCAAAGAATTAAAATCATATAGAGCATACAACTGAAAAAAAATTAAAACGTAAAATGCATAGAATTGCAAAGAATTAAAATCATATAGAGCATAGAACTGCAAATAATTAAAATCGTATAATGCATAGAATTGCAAAGAGTTAAAATCGTGGTGCATAGAATTGCAAAGAATTAAAATTGTGGTGCATAGAATTGCAAGTAATAAAAATCATATAGAGCATAGAATTGCAAAGAATTAAAATCGTAGTGCATAGAATTGAAAATAATTAAAAACATATAGAGCATACAACTGCAAATAATTAAACTCGTATAATGCATAGAATTGCAAAGAATCAAAATCGTAGAGCATAGAATTGCAAATAATTTAAATCATATAGAGCATAGAACTGCAAATAATTAAAATCGTATAATGCAGAGAATTGCAAAGAATTAAAATCGAAGTGCATAGAATTGCAAAGAATTAAAATCATATTGAGCATAGAACTGCAAATAATTAAAATCATATAATGCATAGAATTGCAAAGAATTAAAATCGTAGTGCATAGAATTGCAAAGAATTAAAATCACATAGAGCATAGAACTGCAAATAATTAAAATCGTATAATGCATAGAATTGCAAAGAATTGAAATTGTAGTGCATAGAATTGCAAGTAATAAAAATCAAATAGAGCATAGAATGGCAAATAATTAAAATCGTAGTGCATAGAATTGCAAAGAATTAAAATCGTATAATGAATAGAATTGCAAAGAATTAAAATCGCATAATGCATAGAATTGCAAAGAATTAAAATCGTAGTGCATAGAATTGCAAAGAATTAAAATCGTAGTGCATAGAATTGCAAAGAAATAAAATCGTATTGCATAGAATCAAACCACATTGCAAAGAATTTAAATCTTTTAGCACAGAATAAAACCACATTGAAGTCATCAAGCAGCAGCAGCCTACAACTTCAGCAGCATTCAGTTTGCAAATGAATGGAATGTTGTAAAAAGGAAAGATTAAAAAAGGGTAGAATGTAGAGTACTGTGTGCATGTGTAAATCAACTAATCCATCTCTTAAATTCAAACCTACCAAGCTAAAAACCAACAATTGAAACCAAACCATAACATGCCCGCAGTCATTCGTCTAGTGAAGTCAGTCTGACAGCTTTTCAAACACCAGTCCAGTGGGGTTACGGGTGGAGCGAAAACAAACCCCATTGTGGAAGTTTGAGGTCACAACATCACACTCCCCCTAATTTCGTTTTGCCAGACATCCGTTTTTGGTTTTTCCGAGAACTTCCAGTTCTTTGTGGATTCCTGATGGAGGTGAAGCATCGGCAGAAGGTGCTGTGACATCAAATTGTAAAATCCAGAATTGCACCGATGTCATTTCCACTAGGGATGTTCTGTAGTCCAGTGGTTCTGTGAAACAAAAAAGTAATTGGCGAAAATAGTGGCCTTCGCCAATTGGTATACTTACCATTTAACTTGCGCTTGTTTGCTTTCACCAATTCCAATTTTGCCCAAACGTTGAACTTTCACAATAGTTGCAGGTGTTCTTCCATTTTGCGTCCAGTTTCAAGAGCACACCCTTCCCAGTGTCCAGACAGGTTGTCGTTGTAGCGGTCCGCAGCGTTAGTAAAGTCAGTCGTTTAGTCGTCCCCCGTTAGGCCTCATACAAACACGTGCAACAATGCACTCCAGAACAATCTACAACACTGCACTAAACTTAGAATGAGCAAAAACCAAACAGACGAGCGGTAAAATCCAGCTTCAGTTTAGGGGAAAGAATAGTGATGTGTGTGTGCGGTGGACACATTCTGAAGCCAGCAGCCAAACACAACCAAACAACTTCAACCAGCTCAAGGAATAACAAACAATTGGTGACTTACATGCGGGCGTCCTCGCTCCCCCGTCGGTGGCCACGTTGTCCGGATTGTTCAGTCAAAAACGCTCAAAAAAAAAACAAGCAACCGCGGGACCATTTTAATACGCGTTTGGGATCATCGCAAAATAATGCATCGCTGCACGTGCGGGGCGACACCGGTGAACACAATTAAGAGCTATTGAGAACGAGTACGGGATGGCTGTGACAAGCGAGAAGCTCGAGCCGATAAAGAGTTTCCCTCCTTATCGAACGCAGCGCATGAAAAGCCTGTCTAGAATAAAAGTGATCAAATATTAATGTACCTTTTCTATTTTGTATTTGGGTCGCATACGAACTAGGTAGGCTATAATGAAGGCATTTGGAAATGTGATTATTGCAATTATTGATGTCTACTTTTTATTAGTCTGTCCTGTCGGGCTCTCATTTTCCTAACCAACCTCTTCATAACGAGATAACTTAAGCGGTCTCCCAAATTGATGAAAACAAACTCTGTTATTGATTGTCCCTCTCCATTGTGAGGCTTTTCCCCAAAGAAATGCATACAGTGCCCAGGTCAATCCAAACCCGGGATATATTATATTCAAGAATTTAATTATTTATTTATTTTACGAGATAACAGGGCAGTCAGATCTGATGTGATTGCATTCGCGCTAGTCTCGCAAAGCCAGACCAAACTACAGCAAGTAGAATACATTCGCGCTAATGTAATCAGTCTAAATGACAATAATAGTAATGGAGTATAGTGTGTGTGTTTACGTGTGCGTGTTTACGTGTGTGTGTGTGTGTGTGTGTGTGTGTGTGTGTGTGTGTGTGTGTGTGTGTGTGTGTGTGTGTGTGTGTGTGTGTGTGTGTGTGTACGTGTTTCTCCCTGTGTTTATTACATTTATTTAAAACAAGACACGTTTGTGTGTGGACCAGAAATCTGTTTGGGAAACATATTTTTGTTAACGGATTTAATTTACATTTATACATACCGATATCCTTTTGTGTGTGCATTGAAATGTGAAAATCACAAAATACATTTGTGAATCCTTCTGTGGATTCATTATTAATGCGACTGTTCTGAGCCCAAAGAGGAGAGCCACAGCCTCGGGCAGCAGAAGCCGGCCCTGGAGGTGGACCTCCAGGCTCCAGCCGATGAAGAAGGACAGGGAGCTGCTGAAGGCTCCGGGGGCGGGGCCTGCTGGGAGGAGGTTCTCAAACAAGAGCTTTGATTGGATCTCTTGGAAGCATATGTGGCTGTAGAGGGAAGCTGAGAAGTGAGGTTGATCAGATAGGTACGTATTTAATAGAAGGGACCAAATGTGGACTTGAACAAACGTGTTTGGCTCACTGCTGAGCATAACGGCCCTAGATGTGTCGCTTCAGATCCAGGGAAGAACGTTTGAGGAAGGTGTGTGGAGTACCTTCATGGAGAGCTGCTGCAGCTGAGCACTTGATGTCTGGATAATGATTTACAAAAATCAGCAATTAAGTCTTATAATCTGGTTGACAACTAAATGTGTGGCTGAGGGCGCCCTAGGATGATCATGTTTAATAAACGTGAATTATTTTGCTTGTTGTTCAAATTCTATGATTTGTGGGAATTAAGGGGGCCACTAGAGGGCGCTCTCAACACATTTGTCGCCCAAGGCAATCTGCTAGTTCAATTAGCAATCGCCGGAATGTCCTGAAGAAACGTGATGACCTTTTGGTTCTCCTCCATCAACCCAGCACTTGTTGCCTTACTGAATAAATTTAGAGCAGGACCAACCTTCGTCTTAGACCTCAACTGAAAGATGGGGAGCTGTTTTTAATGCTATCCCTTCTTGAAGGTCAATGAGTCCTTCTAGGGAACACTGAACTGTCCCCTCTTTCTGTACTCTCACTTTCCCTTCTCTCCGTCTCATCCCTTCTTTCCTCAATCTGTAGAGCTCAAGAAAGCAGAAGACATGGCACTGTTCCTTTTTAAGTATCAAAATTATATTTTATAATATTCAAAATAAGAAACATTTCCATAATTATTCAGAGTTCATTCTAATAATACCTGTGCCACCTTTAACACTACAGCTGTGGTAAGGATTTGGTCTACATGGTTACAGGTCCAGGGGTGCATGGTGGTGTAGGGGCCCTCCTGTGTTTGAGGACGATGCACAGGGATGGTGGGAATAGCAGCTGCTCTCAGCCTGGTCTCGCCCTTTCTGGTCTCCACTAACCGGTCTGCCTCAAAATGTCTGTGACTTCACTTTAGTTATTCTTAATGAATCGAACATTAAGCTTCCCAATGGTGTGTTCTTTGTTTGTGTTTCATTAAGATCCCCTAACATGTTTTTTTGTCATTGTTATCTTTGATTAGTCAGATTGCTCCTGCCGGTCTGAGCCAACCGTTTGGTTCTCCTCCCTGCGTCGGTGGGGAGGAGTACATCTATACTCCTTTCTCTGAGCGATTGGAGCCTCCTCATGCAGCTCAGGAAACCGTGGTGGAGACTTTAGGACAACACGGAGGAAAGAGCGGACAAGCTGCTGACAGGTTCTGAGTTTATTGATTTATATCATGAATTGCAGTGAATAAGTGCATGGTAAAAACAACATGTATGTGTATATATATGTGTGTATATATACTATATATATATATATATATATATACATACATACATACTCACATATACATGCACATATATATGTATGTATATACAGTACATGTATATGTTGTATTGAAAGATCGATCATCAAATTTCATTAATCAATAAGAAAATTCAAAGTAAGATCGATTTCAATCAGAAAATAGATTATTTTAACCGAGCCCGAAAGACAACTGATGATTCACTCTTACAAAAAGCCCACTACCATAATATTGTGATGACAACATCTTATTCTAATCTTGAACTGTTCTCAACTCTCCTTTCTCTTCCTTCCTAGTTTCTTATATGCATTACCAAAAATGATATAAAGAACAGGTTTTATATCTCTTTTGCTGCTTAATGTAATATATTACTGTAACGCGTTACACCAACACTGTTCCTCATCCGCCTCGCCCCTTCCTGCTCACTCCCACCCCCCCCCTCTACTGCTTCCTCCTCCTGCTTTTAACCTCCACCCTAGAACCATCCGAGACCTGATCCAGGCCTGCAGCCCCGCCAAGCTCCTCCTCCTCTTCCTCCTCCTCCTCTTTTTGGGTGTTGAGGTGAAGGTGCTCCATGCTGGCCCTCAGCTGGGCTTGGGAACCCCCGAACCCACTTGGCCTGGGGTGTGGCGTGAGCAGCAGTAGGTTGAGCTGGGAGGCGTCCGTCAGGCTGGCCTGCCATTGGTTGAAGCTGTGAGCCACGACACCATCCAGAGGCTGAGGGTGGTGGCTGGTGACCCCCTGCCAGCCTACACACACACACACACACACACACACACACACACACACACACACACACACACACACACACACACACACACACACACACACACACACACACACACACACACACAGGTGGTGAGTGTTTGTTTGTTTTATTTTTTTGCTGAACACCACATGTGCTACCTACCTGTCCGTCTTGTCCCCTCTTTCCTTCCTCCTGCCTTGAGCCTTCTTCCATTCCCCACCCGAGTCCTGGGTGTTGAGGTGAAGGTGCTCCATGCTGGCCCTCAGCTGGGCCTCAGGCCCCCCAGCTCTCCTGTTGGCCCCGGGGTCAGGCTGGGTCACTGCTCCCAGGAGCCTCATGTACAGTCTCCTGAACTGGTCGTCCTGTACGATGTCCTCTGGCTCCCTCTCCTGGAGCTCCTTCTGCCGCTGGTGCACCAGCCTGCCCTGGTACAACCTGGACAAACCCGTCTGGGATTAATTAAGCACTGTCTTATCTTAAAACTACATTCTGTTGACCCAACCCTCAACTTGCCCTTTCACAAAAGTGTATCCGTTAAACTGTCTCAGAATCACTGTTACAATATCATAGTCTTGTGATGTTATTATGTTCTTTAAAGTTACTTCTGAATGAACTTTATATGATGGGCTCACTATGGAATAAGTAATGACTAGGTGATTGTGTTACTATAGAAACAGGACTGTCTGGGTGAGTGTTACTATGGAAACAGTACTGTCTGGGTGATGGTGTTACTATGGAAACAGTACTGTCTGGGTGATGGTGTTACTATGGAAACAGTACTGTCTGGGTGATGGTGTTACTATGGAAACAGGATTGTCCAGGTGATGGTGTTGCTATGGAAACAGTACTGTCTGGGTGTCTCACCAGGCGAAGTGGGGTTCAGGGAGGGGCTTGCAGAGCAGCAGGTTGAGCTCCGAGGCGTCCTTCAGGCAGGCCTGCCATTGGTTGAAGCTGTGAGCCACGACACCGTCCAGAGGCTTGGAGAGGTGTTTGGTATCCCCCTGCCAGCCTACACACACACACACACACACACACACACACACACACACACACACACAGAAACACACACACACACACACACACACACACACACACACACACACACACACACACACACACACACACACACACTTTAAGTTTGCTTTCCTGATAAGATATATCCCTGCAAGCCTACACACAAACATAAGCATGCACACATAGGGAGGGAGTAATGAGTGAGGAAGTTACTTTACTTGAAATACAACAAGTGCTACCTACCTGTTGTCCCTCCCTTCCGTCGGTTCAGTTCTCCTTGGACCATGACCATCAGCAGAGCTTTGAGGAGCGTCGGCTCAGGGCTGGCCCTCCTCAGCCAGTAGCGGGTCACAGCCACTGGGAGGCGCAGGTGAGCCGGAACTCCCTCCAGCGTCTCTTCCTCCACGCCCAGCGTCTCCAGACACACCTGCAGCCTCACAGCGGGGTCTGCCTGGGAAGTGGTAGCAAACCACATGTCAATCTAACGGATACCTCGACACGCAGATTGTAGATTAGTTTGCATTCGATGGCTCCCTCTACAAGTTAAACACTGCTATTGTCATTGTGTGACAGGGCTACCTGCTCCCCTACTGATACGATGATGGGACACACCTGTCCTCTGCTTAATGAAACAGAATTGAATGGGTGTTTACGGAGCCTGCTAGTCTGGTTCTACCCTTCTATCTTGCATGGGAGCCAGAAGCCTTTCAACAATGAAAATATAATGAAAAGCATTTTTTCATTAAAAGTTTTCAGTTTCTTATCCCTGTAATTACGTAATAAAACTAAAATATTAATTACACCGAGATAGTTCTTAAACAAGTTGACAGTATAGGGTAGAGTGAGGAATTGGACGGATTTGATATGAATGACGCGTTGCTATGACAAAAAAAACAGTTGTGTATAATATAATGTCTGGTATCTATCCCTAACCCTAATTAAGTTACCCAAAACGAACTTATCGGTTTCTCATTATATAGCCTAGCTCTAGCATCGATTTAGCCCAGCCCTTTTCTTTGTTTGGAGCTAACCATGCCGACTGCCAGCGTCCATCCATTACACATCTTTGCTCCATCTCTTATCCATCTGCCATCCAGCTGAATGAGTCGGTAGGCCTACCTGGGGCAGAGAGTCCAGCATCAGCTTCTGATGTTCGACCGCCGGTTTCACCTTGACATTAACGGGATCCAGACCGACCCGGTCCACCTCCTCCACCTCACCCCCCTCCTGGCCCAGCAGCAGCCCGTACAACACCTGCCGGATGGGCCGTGAGATGAGGAAGGAGCTGTTTAGCTCTTTGCGCTCCACCTGGATCCGCAAAATCTTCCTCCTGTGCAGAAGTATGTCATATTGAAGTATGTTAGCTCCCATGCCTCCCATGGCCAGGGACGCACGGACCCACTCGGGGACGGAGCTCAACTTAGCAGGCAGCTGCGGAACGGTTCCCTTACTCAAGAAGCCAATCAAGAGAGGAGCTGGTGAGCTGGGGAGCTCGTACTCCAGCATGGACTCCCTCAGCATATTCTTCACCTCCGCCTGAGCGTCTTGAATCATGTCGGGTATGAGTGCCGTCGCTGCTTTCAAGGTGTCTTCTGTCGTCCGGTCTGTCCTGGCTCTCAGCCAACTCAGGATGCCCACCAGGTTAGCGGTACTGAACTTCATTTTAGGACTTCCCCGTGGAAGGAATTGGGCCCACCTAACATCTCTGAGCTTGACCAGCGAGGCAAAGATGGGCAGCAACTGGTGGTCGATATTGAACGCGGTGCAGAACTTGGTCGTGGTGTATAGCTTGCAGCGGATTTCACTGCTGGCCGGACTGTCTTTAACTGATTGCCAGAAGGGAACCAGGGGCAAAACCCCTTCTGGAAGGTCATAGATATAGAAGTCAGTGTCTTCGGACAGCACCGGGCAGGAACACTCTTTGGCCAGGGCAGCCAGCCGGCCGTCTGCCTCTCCGAAGCACTTGACCTGCGGCACCCTCAGGTCGTTCAGCGTCTGCTCAAAAACTGACATTACAAAGGGGGGATAGATGCCCTTTTTCTCGCCAGTCAGAGCGGCAGGGATATTCTGGAGAAGGGCGCTTTGACGGCTCATCCTGGTTTTGAGTTGGATGTCGCTGGTGCCCAAGCCTCCGTCAATCACAACATATGCTTTGATTCTACAGTTGTCCAGAGTCTTGAAAAAAGCCTGGACCTCCGCCTGGAAGGCCAGGTACTCCCCGCCGTGGTTCTGGTCCAGTTCGGCCATGTTATACAGGTAGTAGGCCAGGTTACAGCCATCCACCACCAGCTCGCTGTTGCTGAATTGGATGACCTGATAGACATCGCTGTTTCCCTCCAGCATCTTCAACAAGCCATTCACCCCCATTGTGACTGACGGGTCATGTTCTAACTTCACCTGTCAATGGTGACTGGATACGTTCTAACTTCTGTGGTGACTGGACTCCCCCAGAGAGGATCCCAGCTCCTTTATACACCAACACAAACACATACCCACACTGGGAGTGGCTCCTCAGTTCTCCTAAGTTTCGCTTCTGGAGATTTCATATCAACAACTCCATCAACTCTGCATTGCTTCCTGGTCCCTTGAAGCGATGCAGCAGAAAGCGTGTAGCCTACTGTACTGATGTGTGTGAGGGTACAGTATCAGTAGCCCTACACAGTGGGCCTATATTAGGGAATGAACCCCGTTGGTCAGACTTCTTCACGGCACGGCCGGACCCCTTCAGGGACCCCCGGACACTCCTTAACTCGCCCTCACACTTTACAAATCAGATTGTAATTGTAAATAGCAATTTTATAATTAGAATCTTACGAATACATTTTAGATTATGTTCAAATGTATTTTGGCAAGATATTTCATTGAATAGTCAAAGGCCATGCAGTCACGCATTGTGGTTGAGAGGCTGTATAAATAGATTCATACGCCAACGTTTAATGACTGATCAGGGTGGGTCACGCGTTTGACAACTTTTACATGCGGCTGCAGCATTCCTCAGAAGAGCTATCGCTGCATCAGTGTTTATACACAATAGGCAAACTACAAACTAGCCTACACTAGCCCTCACTAATCGTTTAATGACTGTTCAACAAATGGTCTGTAACAGCCAACGGGCTGTTCCATTCTTGTTTTACATGGGTTTTAGAAGATTACAGCACGTAAAGTTGTAGCTTTCCTGGCCAAAGCTGCCTGAATGTTTCCTGAATGTTGTTGTTACTTTCATACATTCTCTAAATGTGCAGTTTCATAAGACAAGCACTTTGGCAGGACCATCTACAAGGTTCTTTTCAAAGTTATAATTGTCTTTTTCTAAACCACACCCCTGGCTTTGGTTTCATACCCATCCCTTTACACCAGTGGTTCTCAACCTTTTTTGAGCAAACGCCCCCCAATATTTTAAAAATAAACAAACTAACAACCCCACTGACACTCGTGCTGTATTGCTTAAAGTTGTCAATGCATCGTTTTTCATTGATTTTGCGTTGGTAACTGACAGAGGTCTCAAGTAACTAAGTACGAACAAATACTTTGTTACCTTACTTAAGTAGACATTTTTTGGGTATCTATACTAATAATATATAATATAATATAATAATAATATATAATAAAGAGTAATAATTTTTCAGCCTACTTTTTACTTCTACTTCTTACATTTTCACGCACTTATCTGTACTTTCTACTCCTTACTTTTTAAAAATGGCCTCGTTACTCCTATTTAATTTCGGCTTGTTTTTATTCAGCCGAAAAAAACACAAACAAAAAAACCAATACAGATAATTCGCGCCATCGGATAGAGTGAATTTGATTGGTTGAATGAGAATAGAAACATATACCATTCTGACACCCTATTGGCTTATGCGCGATCCATGGCACCAAAAACACATTGAATTATAAGCACTGAATATTTATGCATTGAAATAACCTATCTGAATTTTTTGCCTCTGAATTGAACTCTTTACATTTTCAATATATCATATTCACCTTTATTTTTCAATGTTAAAAAATTCAACGTTAAAAAATTCTACGTTAAAATATTCAACTCAAATATTTTCAACGTCCCAAAATTCAGTCCGCCAAAGTCACCATCAAAATTCAGTGTACGAAATTCAGTGTTAACATCCGGGGACCCAAGAAAGAGCAATCGATCCTAGATGCTAGATTGCGGTCAAACGAGTGGGCGCGTCATTCTCGTTGGATACCTGACTCCCACGCGGGAAGGCAAAACAGATTTATCCATGAATAGCTGATCTCTTTCAGCTGTTCACGCCCATAAACTCACACAAACTCTCTCTCTATTTCCTACTAAGTATTGTACGTCTGTACGCCACGTGTCTCATTCTGCCCTCTAATGGTACCTAGATGTTAACAAATATTTTATATCAAACATTTAGGGTTTGACCTCAGCTCTAAATGTATATCATAAACAAATCAATAATGAATAAAGGCCAATTACAAAGATCCCTTTGAGTCACAGTCTATATTCCTGAGGTGACCTTGGACAGAATGGTAATATAATATTCCATACATACAGGGTCAGTGAGATACATGGTTTGGTTTGCTGCGGTTCGCTATAAACACAACTCATGATTCACACTGAGAAAAAGCCAACAACCCTAATATTGTAATGACAACAGAGCACACAGACCTATGGAAATATATTGCTGAAAAACCACTAAGAGGTTGGTTAAATAATGAAAATGATATGACTTACTGGTTATAACTCTGTTGCTGCTTAATGTAATATATTACTGTAACGTGTTACCCCAACACTGTTCCTCATCAGGAGGGAAAACTGCCCACTCCCCCCCCTCCCTCTACTGATTCATCTTATCCTTCTTCTTCTTCTTCTTTTTCTTTTCAACCACCTTCCATTGCCCATCCGAGCCCTGATCCAGGCCTGCAGCCCCGCCCAGCTCCTCCTCCTCCTCCTCCTCCTCCTCCTCCTCGTCCTTGGTGCCAGGCTGAAGACGCCCAGTGCTGGCCCTCCTTTTGGCCCAGCGGTCTGACTGGCATACTTTTTCCTGGAGGCTCTTGTACAGACTGATGAGATTCTCATCCTTGTCAAATATCTCCTACGGTTCCTTGTCCTGAGGTCCTTCTGCCACAGGTGCACCAGCCTGCCCTGGTACAACCTGGACAAACCCGTCTGGGATTAATGAAGTACTGTTTTAGGTTCACTTAAAACTATGGAAACAGGACTAGCTAGGCGATGGTGTAAATATGGAAACAGTACTTGCTGTGTAATAGTGTTACCATGTTAACTACTGGCTAGGCGATGGTGCTACTCTGGAAATGATAATGGCTCGGTGACGTAACTATGGAAACAATACTTGCTGGCTGATGGTGTTACTATGGAAACAGTACTGTCTGGGTGATGGTGTTGCTATGGAAACAGTAATGTCGGGTCAACGGTGCTGCTATGGAGACAGTTCTGTCTGGGTGTCTCACCAGGCGTAGTGGGGTTCAGGGAGGGGCTTGCAGAGCAGCAGGTTGAGCTGGGAGGCATCCTTCAGGCAGGCCTGCCATTGGCTGCCAGCCTACACACACACACACACACACACACACACACACACACACACACACACACACACACACACACAGCAGGGGTGTTTGGCATAGCCATAGCAGATAACTTATTATGAAAACAGTCATGCAGTTCTTGATGATGACCCCTTGCTACCTAACAAACTAAATGCATTTTGTTGCAGATTTGAATGTCAGCCCTCTAAATGACACACCTCCCCCTGAAAGAAAGGCGTGTCCTCCTCCTCATGGTATTTAAATACATGAGCACTTTCTCTTAGCTACTTATTTATTTATTGTATTTTCACACTGGTGACAACGCATGTGTCTATTTTTTATATGATGTCTTTTGTGCATGTCCAGTCAGATTGGTTGTCTCCATTGTCCTGGTTGAGCCAAACACACACACACACACAGGGAATGAGTGTTTGTTTGATTGTTTTTTGCTGAGCACACATGTGCTACCTACCTGTTGTCCCTCCTGACCGTCGGTTTAGTTCTCCTTGGACCATGACCATCAGCAGAGCTTTGAGGTGTGTGGCGTCACTAGGCTGTTTTATTCGGGGCTAAAGCCCTGGATCTAATTTGATTAGCCCTGAATCTTTTTTGTTAAAAAATATATATATATTATATATTTTTTTTTATTTTTATATATTTTGCTGCATGCAGAGTGTCTGCCATATCCGCAAGTCGCACATGCTCCCATTTGTTAGGATTCTTGCGTAGCTTACTGCTAGGGATTTCTGTTCTACTGCTCAAGATTTTAAGCCATGAATTGATGAACTTGCTTTGAAGAAAATATGTCCGTTTTCTGTGGGCTGTAAATAAGCCAATCTATGAGGCTAAATAGCATGCCAATATTGATGACTGATGTGTCAAGTGTCTAAGGATGAATGCTAACATGATTTGTTTCCAACTTTTGCCTTAAGTTACAATTTAGCTAACTAGCGAGCTGCCCACCCTTTTCAATTCCATCATTGTCATTCATTACCAATGTTAAGTGTCATAGTTAACACTGGTGCTGAGTCATGATTCCTAAAAAAGAAGTACCCAAAACATGTGATATGTTTTCAATTTGCAGAAAGTTTTGAAAAATCCAGGATGCCTGAGAGCCTTACTGCATTATATTCCTTAATTCTCCCATAAAGACTCGATCACTGATAAGTATGAACAGGATTTATTTAAATAACGACATGGGAATATTTTGCATGGTAAATCTTTGGCATGAGCCCCGTCACTATTCCAGGGTGACGTGCGGACTCGGCGTATCCTGCCAGGACTAGCAGGGGCGGAGCCTTCCCCTGGACAAGTAGACTGAGGCCGACCTGGTGGTGGTGGGGTGGATGGAGGTGCGTCGAACGAAGACCTGAGCAGCAAAGACATATGTTAGACTACTCTTTATAGAGCAGGTGTAGGCAGGTGATTGGTAGCTGGTGATTGGTAGCTGGTGATTGGCGGCCAGCCGCGCGTGATTTGAGTCCTCCTGGTAGAACTACCAGCAAGCTTAACATTTCTCCCATAAAGACTCGATCACTGATAAGTATGAACAGGATTTATTTAAATAACGACATGGGAATATTTTGCATGGTAAATCTTTGGCATGAGCCCCGTCACTATTCCAGGGTGACGTGCGGACTCGGCGTATCCTGCCAGGACTAGCAGGGGCGGAGCCTTCCCCTGGACAAGTAGACTGAGGCCGACCTGGTGGTGGTGGGGTGGATGGAGGTGCGTCGAACGAAGACCTGAGCAGCAAAGACATATGTTAGACTACTCTTTATAGAGCAGGTGTAGGCAGGTGATTGGTAGCTGGTGATTGGTAGCTGGTGATTGGCGGCCAGCCGCGCGTGATTTGAGTCCTCCTGGTAGAACTACCAGCAAGCTTAACATTTCTCCCATAAAGACTCGATCACTGATAAGTATGAACAGGATTTATTTAAATAACGACATGGGAATATTTTGCATGGTAAATCTTTGGCATGAGCCCCGTCACTATTCCAGGGTGACGTGCGGACTCGGCGTATCCTGCCAGGACTAGCAGGGGCGGAGCCTTCCCCAAAAGAGAGGACGTAGGCCTACGCCGGAAATAGGTGATAACTCGGCATGTCCTGCCGGGACTGGCAGGGGCGGAGCCGACCCCAAAAATAGAATAGCGAAAGGGGGTAATGAGACCATACATACCCGCGTAGAAGAAGTGGACAAGGATCTATACTGCTTCTGGAAGATAAAAGGCATACCCAATATACGACATATTAAGAGTCAATCATACATACCGTATAACGATAAGTTTAAAACCGTCAGCGAGATCGATGAATCACGTAAAAGCAGTTGACATGAAATGAAACGAGATCAATTAAAATTTAGAGCACTCTGCAGCTGTTACGCAGCGAGCCACGAGTGCTTTCGTGCTGTACCAACTGCCGTGGTCGATTCACTCTCCGGGGTCGCTGCGTGACCTGAGTGCTTTCGCGTTGAACCACCGACGTGGTCAACGAACTCACGAGTGCCCTTGATGTGCCACCGACGTGGTCACGCACTCACCGGTGTTGCTGCAGCAAATATTGTGTACTTCCGTGTTGAACACCGACGTGTTCAATGAACTCCGAGTGCCCTGCACTTGAGTGTTTGATATTATGCCACCGACGTGGTAATTAAATTTGCATGTGCCCGAGTTGTGCCCACCGACGTGGTCAACACACTACCAGGGTTGCTGCAGCGAACGTGGAGTTCTGTGTTGTAGGCCTACCGCACCGACGTGCGCAACGAACTCACGAGTGCATGAGTTGTTCCCACCGACGTGGGCAACGCACTCACCGGGGTTGCTGCAACGAACTAGAGTTCTGAGTTGTACCGCACCGACGTGCGCAACGAACTCACGAGTGCTTGAGTTGTTCCCACCGACGTGAGCAACGCACTCACCGGGGTTACTGCAGTCAAACCATGAGTATTAGATAACGTGCCACCGACGTGGTCATACTCACGAGTGCCCGAGTTGTTACCACCGACGTGGTCAACGCACTCACCGGGGTTGCCGCTGCAACCTTGAGTTTTATTTTCCTATTTACGCCACTGACGTGACAGCGAACTCAAGAGTGTTTTCTAGATGATCCACCGACGTGGTCACACTCGCCGGGGTTGCTGCAGGTTAACCTGAGTTATGAAACCGAATTTTGCTTTATGAATTTAGTACCTGATAACCACCACCGCCGGTAGTTGCAAATAGTGTTGCTTTTGGCAATGAAAATTATGACTAAGTCGTCATCAACAAACCTTTATCGCGTGAGAAAAACGAGACTGGACGCAACGTGGATGCTGGGCATGTGACAATAGCAGTGATTAAATGCATAGTACAATATAGTTGGCGCATAAACCAAGACTAAAAAGTGTTTTACGAAAATAAGACTGCTAAAATGTCTCTTCATTTTCGTTGACCTAAACTAGGCGATAAAGACTTATAACGTTATTTTGTTCGACTGGAACTTAAACTGTTCCAGACATAACATCAATTTTCAACCATTTACCTTATTTAACAAAACTACACACTTGTAACTTCGATAATATCTAAATGGAAATACGATAACACTGGAAAGAGTATGAATGTAACTAAAACTAATAAAAACTAAAATGACAGCTTGACACAAGACTAGACCAACACTAGAAAGGAAACAGGCCACCAAAAACAGCTATGGTTGCAAACGTGTAAAACATGTCTTAACCGACGTTAGAGAGCATCGTGTGCGCTTGAAGAAAGAACCTTGAATTCGACCGGATGTAGGACGTCGAGTTCTGTGTTGTACCGCACAGACGTGTGCAACGAACTCACGACTAGTGCCTGAGTTGTGCGTTGACGTGGTCAACGCACTCACCGGGGTTACTGCAGTCAACCATGAGTAGGCTAATAGATAACGTGCCGCCGACGTGGTCATAGTCACGAGTGCCCGAGTTGTTACCGCTGCGCTTTGGTCAACGCACTCACCGGGGTCGCCGCAGCGAACCGAGTTTTATTTTTTTCGATGATATTCCACCAACGTGACACCAAACTCAAAGAGTGTTTACTAGATGATCCACCGACGTGGTCGAACTTGCCGGGGTTGCTGCAGGTTAACCTTGAGTTATATAGCCGAATTTTGCTTTATGAGTTTAGTACCTGATAACCACCACCACCAGTAGTTGCAAATAGTGTTGCTTTTGACACCGAAAATTATGACTAAATGTCGTCATCGACAAACCTTTATCGCGTGAGGAAAACAATGCTGGTCATATGACAATAACTATAATTAAATGCGTAGTGCGATGTTGTTGGCGAATACAAACGAGACTGAAAGTGTTTTACAAAGTAAGACTGCTAAAATGTCTTCATTTCCGTTGACCTAGACTAGGTGATAAACTGTAATAACGTTTTGTCCAAACGGAACTTCAACTGTTTAAGACATAACAACATCAATTTTCGACCGTTTACCTTATTTAACAAATCTACGCACTTGTATCTTTGATAATACCTAAACGGAATTTCAATATGTTGCATATTCTTGAAGAAAGTTGTCCAATCCCGGGATGCTTTTAACTGACTTCATTTATTATAAAGTCGGCATGTTTCGGTATGGTAACTGAAGCTTAACGGAGGGAATTGTATCTAACGCGTGTGAGAGGAAAATACCGTGATCTACTTCGAGCCCCCGGGCTTAGGCCCGGGGTGGCTCTCTGCCGTCTACCTATTGATCTCTGGCCTCTCGAGTTCGAAACCACCCGCTAGAGAGGACGTCAAGTGGGCGTGGCCTAGTGGGCGTGGCCGGGGTGACGTAAAGGCTTCGGCTCCTTCTGTGGTGGAGCAGCCTTCAATAAGGTCTTGCTCCCCTTGTGGCTATGTGAGGGAAATGCAGCTCCTTAAAATACTTATCACATATCACTTGAAAGAGTATGAACGTGTCTAAACTAATAAAAACAAAAGTGACACCTTGACACAAAGACTAAAACTAGAATGGAAACAGGCCGCCAAAAACAGCTGTAGTAGCAAACGTGATAAACCTGCCTTAACCGACGTTAGAGCATCGTGTGCGCTTGAAGGAAGAACCATGAATTCGACCGGATGTAGGATTCGTAAGCTGTGGAAGACCGCCTTCCCAGCCGTTTGATAGACGCGACCGGCAACCCTTGTTCAGCGGCTGTGGTTGCCGCTCCAATCCGGAAGGAGTGGCCAATGTAGGGGGGAGATGGTGGGCCGCACCCTTCTACCACCGTCGCGAGATTGACTCTGAACCACCCTTTAGTCATTGGCAGGCCGCAAATAAACAGGTGATTCGGGGACGTGCGTTGCCGAAGCTTGAGATAAAGGAACATGGAAACGTAAGGACAGAGAGTTGTTGATTCTTGAAATGATAATAGTAACAGCTGCTCCTAGGCTATCGCTTTTAGATGAAAAATGCCTTGCAGAGAAGGTGACATCAGCGAAAGTCAGGCCCCGTGTAGGGGAAAAAGTCTGAGTAGGAGACGTGTACGCATAAACCCGCAAACGCATAAACCCGTAAAACGCATGAACCCGTAAAACGCATGACCCGTAGAACACATGAAGCCGTAGAACACATGAACCCGTAGAACGCTGTGAGAAACACTGACTCGAGTAATATGTTAAAATAAGGATGAAAACTCCCAGAGAGAGCACACTAATCTATTCAAAATATCGAGTGAGTTGGAGTGGCCAACACACATAAATAATTGTAATACACCAAAATTGTTAACTGACATACATGGCTAAACAAGCAAATGAAAAATTAAATACCCCGTGTAGGGGAAAAGTCTGAGTAGGAGACGTGGACGCATGAATGCATGAACCCGAGAACGCATGAACCCGTAGAACTGTGAGAAAACACCGTCTCGAGTAATATGTTAAAATAAGGATGAAATCTCCCAGCTCTGAGAGAGCACACTAATCTTTTTGAAATATCGAGCGAGTTGGAGTGGCCTACACGCGTAAATAATTGTAATAGGCCTACACCAACATTGTTAACTGTCATACGTAGCTAAACGAGCAAATGAAAAATTAAATACCAACGCGACTGAAGCTATTAACAATAAGACTATAAATAATCATATAAAATGATACCATAATGTACCTGTTCTATTTCATGTAGGCTACGCCGTCTAGGCTTCGCCTTATGGGCTTGTCCCGTGCGCGCGCCTGCGCGCGCTGAAAATTCAAACTATGCACCTATCAGCGTGGGCACCGCCCACATTTCCCACGGTATCGTGTCTATATAACGCGGTGTATACCGTCGCTCATCCTCCCTTTTCTTTCAGCACTTGTGCTTATCAGCGAGAAATTGAGAACTACAATTAAGAAGATGAGAACTTCAACACGGATCTCCCAAGCCGGTGGCAGCGGCTCGGGCGAGGCCGCGGACAAACGGCCCTTTTCAGGGCCACCTGAGAGCGCTCCTAGAGCTAGGTCCTTTTCAGGACTCCTATGCGCCTCCTGTCCCGCCTCCCTGGCACCGGGTGACGGGCACATGGCGTGCTTTTGGTGCCTCGGCACCGACCACGCCGCGGCTGCTATGGCGGCCCCCGTCTCCTGTGTCGCCTGCCGGGAGCTGCCTGAAGAGGGGATCCTCTCCAGGCATCTCTTCTTTTCCCCTGCGGTGGAAATGGCTGACGCCATCGACCTGTTCGGACCTGACGTCGACGATGGCATCATCGACGCCTCCCTGGACGACGTCTTCGGCGACTCGGCGTCCGGTTTTTCCCGCTCTCGGGTTACAACCGCCACCGTCATACAACACGAGGGTCCGCGCCGGATGACCGATCTCTTCCGGGAGATCATGGGTGAGGCGGCGGCCATCAAAGGGATTCCCATGCCGGTCCCGCCTCTCGCCCCCGTATCTGACGATATGCAGGGCGAGTGCTTTCGCACCCCATCTTTTTCCCGGCGGGTTACCCAGTGCCCCTTGTTCCCGCCTTTGCAGCACTTGTTTATTGCTGCCGGTGAGGACCCTTCGACCCCGAAGGCTCCGGTAAGATCCTACACGGATTTCACCAACGTGGAGGGGTGGGCCGATACTCAGGCGAGGGGGATCCCTCGCCTGGAGCCTCCCCTGGCAGCGCTTCTCTGTCCGGGCGCCGGGCTCCTTAACGAAAAGCCGCTGCCCCCCGACCGCCTCCAGAAGCAGATTGTCGGCCTAACGGACAGGGTGTTCGTTTGTGTCTCTCAATCCGCGGCGGCGGTCAACAACATCGCCCTGCTCTCCTCTGCCATGGTCTCCTTGTCGGCTGACAGGGAGGCCTACGGCCCGGAGGAAGCCGCGAGATGGCTGGCGGTATCCCGCTTTTCCAGCGCCATCCTCCAGCTATGCCAGCCGATAGCCGTTTCGGCCGGCCAGCATATGGCGTGGGCTACCATGATTCAAAGGGTCATATGGCTCTCCCACACTGCGGTGCCGGAACGAGAGCGGGCCAGCCTCGTCCAGGGTCCACTAGCGCCGGATGGCCTATTTGGTCCCAGGTTCTCCGAGGTGCTCGCGCACCAGCAGTCAGTCCGTGAGAATCGTTCCCGGTTCGGGACGATTCTCACGGGCTCCTCCCGCCAGCAGGCTGAGAGGAAGCGCGGTCTAGGCCGGTCCCAGCGTTCCATGGGACCGCCTCCGACTCCAGCCCCGGTGCAGCAGCCGCAGCCGCCGCGCACGGGGAGAGCAGCAGCGCCACGGACCGGGAAGTTCCGGACGCTTGCTCCTACTTTTTCTTTCCCTATTAAAGAAAAGAGTAAAGACCGTTCGGCCGAACGGCAGTACATGGTACCTAAAGAGCGATATTCCCCAGGCCACCTGCGTCCTACGCTTGTGGTGCGCTCCTCCATGTTGCCTATTTCCCCCTCTCAGCCCGGTGGCTGTAGGGTGACGGTCGGACGGCGTGTTCACATGGCCTCTGGTTCACCTGCTTCTAAGAAGCAGCGTCCCTTGGAGCCTCATGGACGGATCAGAGACTCGTTGCACGAGCCCGTGGATACGGCCGCTTGTACCGGTCTCCTGGTTCCCCACATTATAGGTGAGGAGATGGGTCCGCGCGCTGTGGCTACAGCCTGCGGACAGTGCATGCGCACAGGTGCTGCGGCCGGACGGCTCGCTCCCTGTTCAGCGGGCACGAGCGCGACGTCTAGACAGCTCGTTGTTTTTACAGCTGCTAGTTCTGGTACGTCTCCTACGCTCGCTGAGCCTCCTCCCTTTCGTGGGAAGCCCCCCTTGGTTCACACGCAGTGTGGAGGCGGTAGGGGCAGAGGAATACGGGTTATTCCTGGACGGTCTTCCTCAGCTGTCGGCTCGCCCTCTCTCCAACCGCTATGCGTGTTGGCAAGAGCGGTGCGTTCTGCCAACGTGGTTGGACACCACGTTGAGATGGGGCCATCCCATACAGTTCAAGCGTCGTCCCCCACCCTTTATGGGGTTGGTGGAGACCACGCTACGGGACCCGGCTGCGAGCACGGCTCTGGCAGCAGAGGTGGCACGTCTCTTGGTAAAGGGGGCCATCACTGTCGTTCCCCCCCACGAGTCTCACCTAGGTTTTTATTCCCGCTACTTCCTGGTTTCCAAGAAGTCAGGGGAAATGAGACCTATTCTGGATCTTCGCGTGTTCAACAGATTCGTTGCCACGAGGAAGTTCAGAATGCTCACGGTCGGAGCATTGTTCCGGTGTGTGAGAGAGGGCGATTGGTTCACATCCCTGGATCTCAAGGATGCTTACTTCCACGTCCCTGTTCGGCAGGCGCACAGGAAGTTTCTCCGCTTTGCCTTTATGGGGATGGCGTACGAGTACCAGTGTCTGCCGTTCGGCTATTCCCTGGCTCCGCGCACCTTCTCGAAGTGTGTGGAGACGGCGTTGGAACCGCTCAGACGTCAGGGAAAGAGGATTCTCTTCTACCTAGACGATCTGCTTATTCTGAGCAACTCAGAAGAGACCGCGAGAAGGGACACCATGTTGGTGATAAACCATCTCTCCTTCCTGGGTTTTGCCATCAACTGGGAGAAGAGCTCCCCGCTCCCCAGCCAGCAGACAGTCTACTTGGGGCTTTGCCTAGACTCAGCCACCATGATTGCGATGCTTTCGCCTCCTCGGCGAGACGCCATCCTGTCGGCGCTCTCCCGTTTTCACGTTCGCAGAAACGTGACCGCACTGTCCACCATGCGCCTGTTGGGGCTGATGGCAGCTGCCCACCCCGTGGTCCCCCTGGGTCTGCTTTTTATGCGCAGACTCCAGCGGTGGTTTGCTCGCCAACGGTTGGACCCCAGGCGACACAAGCTCAGGGTGCTCCTCGTCCCCCGTTCGGTGTCGCCAGACCTGGAATATTGGAAAGGACCCTCCGCCCTTCTCAAGGGTGTTCCCCTGGGCAGGGTGGCGTCCTACGTAGTGGTCTTCACGGACGCCTCGTTGACGGGTTGGGGAGGAACGTGCCTCTCTCACTCGGTCGGAGACGAGTGGCGCACGCCCCCTACAGCACACATAAATGTGTTGGAGCTCGACGCTGTGAGGAAAGTGCTGTTGCATTTCTTTCACCTGGTGCGCGGCCGCCACGTTCTGATCAGGACAGACAGCGTGTCGGCGGCGGCGTAGGCCTACATCAACAGACAGGGGGGAGTCCGCTCCCCTGCTCTCCACCGAAAGGCGGTCGAGCTCTGGCTTTGGGCTCATCAGTATCTCCGCAGTCTGAGAGCCCTGCATATCGCGGGCGCCCAGAACTTTGGGGCGGACCTCATGTCTCGCGGCGGTCCCCGCCGAGACGAGTGGCGGTTACATCCCGACATTGTCAGACTGATCTGGCAGAGGTTCGGGACAGCGCAGGTGGACCTCTTCGCGTCCCGGGAGAACACGCACTGCAGGTGGTGGTTCTCCCTCAGCCCTCGGGATCTTCCCCCGTTGGGGGTAAATGCGTTGGCACACACACCTTGGCCGCGGGCTCTCTTGTATGCGTTTCCCCCGCTCCAGCTGATCCTTCCTCTTCTGGAACGGGTCAGACAGGAGAGACTGTCCCTGATATTAGTGGCCCCGGAGAACCGTTCAGCTCTGTGGTTTCCAGAGCTGGCCGTGCTCTCGCGGTCGGCGCCTTGGCCAGTACCATTCAGGCCGGATGCGCTTTCACAGGCCCACGGGACGGTGCACCACCCGCCCGATGTCTCGGGACGGCTGTTGGTTTGGCTCCTGAGAGGTTGATCCTGCAGGGCAAAGGTTTGCCTGAGACGGTTATCAACACTATTCAGAGTGCTCGTGCGCCTTCTACTTCTTCCCTCTATGCGGCGAAGTGGTGCGCCTTCTCTAATTGGTGTGAGACGAACCACGCTGTCCCATCTCAATGCGAGGTGGGAAGCGTGCTTTCGTTTCTGCAAAACTTATTGGAAAAAGGTTTGGCCTTCTCCACTATCAAGGTCTATGCGGCAGCCGTTTCGGCTGGCCATGCAGGCTGTGATGGTGGACCGATCTTCAGCCATCCACTGGTCAAGAGATTCTTGCGTGGGGCTAGACGGGTTAGGCCTGTTTCACGCGTGCTTACACCACGCTGGGATCTCCCCACCGTGTTGCGCGGATTGTCCAGGGATCCTTTCGAGCCTCTCTCTCAGGCCCCTTTGGATGCCCTGTCATTTAAGACGGCGCTCTTGTTGGCCTTGGTTTCTGCCAAGCGGGCCGGTGAGCTAACCGCTCTGTCTGTCAGCCCGAGTTGCTTGTTGCTAAACGAGGACAGCTCCTTCGCGTTGCTCAGACCTAATCCTGCGTTCCTCCCGAAGAACATTAATAGTTCTTTTCGGTCGAGGGATATTGTGCTTAAGGCTTTTCACCCCCCGCCTCATTCTAGTGAGGCGGAGGCGGAGTTGCATCTCCTGTGCCCGGTTCGGGCGTTGGCTATGTACGTGAATCGCTCGGCAGCGTTCCGCTCCACACAACAGTTGTTTGTGTGTTATAGCGACGCTAGCAGGGGCCGCGCTCTCTCTAAGCAGCGGTTTTCTCGCTGGGTATGTGAGGGTGTTTGCCTAGCCTACTCTCGGCAGGGCTTGGCGCCACCGTTGGGCGTTAAAGCTCACTCCACACGGAGCGTGGCCGCTTCAACGGCTCTACTCAAGGGCGTTTCGGTGGAAGACATCTGCGCGGCTGCGTCTTGGTCTTCCCCCGGCCCCTTTGTCCGTTTTTACATGTTAGACATGTCCAGGGGCTCACTCGGCAACTCTGTGCTAGAGTCCGGGACCCCTTTTACGGCTTAAGAATATAGACATGTTCTTTAAAGCGTCGTGGTTGGATTTCCTCTCGCCGGCTGGCGAGTTGGACTTGATTACCAGTCTTACTCTCCCACCTTTTTTCAAATGAAAAACAGGCTAGGGGGTTTTCTATTGGCTCGCCAATTGTCTGGTGGTTTTGTTTACCAGTATGGCACTCCCGCCGTTTTCTTCAAATAAGAAACGGCCGAGAGAGTCCCATTATTGGAGAGCCGAATTCCGTAGCTCCGCCCCCGGTGGTAGCGGACCTAATGGAAACCTAGTTGCTCTGGTTTTTCTTTTCCTTTCATGGGTTCCATGAAGCACGGAATAGAGCCGGAGTCTTTACAGACTCACTTTTTTCTCCCTTGATCATTGCCTTGCTTGATCTAGGAGGAATTAGTTTTTTATAAAGCTGTTGTGTTTTACACTTCCTTGGCTTTTTGAGTCTTAATGTGTTCTGGTGACTTAGGTCTTTTTGACTGGGGTCCAGCAGGAGTACATTGATCGGGCTCCGCTCGCAGCTTCACCTTAGCCCATAAGGCGAAGCCTAGACGGCGTAGCCTACATGAAATAGAACGATAGTTATGTTATTATAACTCTAGTTCTATGATTGTAGGCGTAGCCGTCTAGTTTCCCACCTGCTGTACCCTCCAATTGCTGAAAGAAAAGCTTGGAGGATGAGCGACGGTATACACCGCGTTATATAGACACGATACCGTGGGAAATGTGGGCGGTGCCCACGCTGATAGGTGCATAGTTTGAATTTTCAGCGCGCGCAGACGCGCGCACGGGACAAGCCCATAAGGCGAAGCCTAGACGGCTACGCCTACAATCATAGAACTAGAGTTATAATAACATAACTATCGTTCTTTGTCTTTGGATCTTTTGAATAAATTGAACGATATGTGAATCGCATTGCGAGCAGAGGAACGTGAGAGTTAGTGAGCAGCAGCTGAACCAATCTAAAAGGCCCTTCGTCAATGAAAACCTTTTAGTAATAATCAGTTACCACAGTGCCTAGAACCCATCAACTTCATTCATGTTAAAGTGAAGGGAAAAACCTCAGACACAAGGAGTTAACCAAACAGTGCACGCTATAAAGATAATTATGAACCTTTGATTGCGAACGTAGAGTTCTGTGTTGTACCACACCGACGTGTGCAACGAACTCAACGAATTCAACCGGATGTAAAATCTGTATGCTGTGGAAGACCACCTTCCCAGCCGTTTTGACGCTGCTTTGTTATCGCAAAACATGGTTAGACGTTAACACCGCCATGCTTTGCCCCACAGAACGCTAGCTGCTGCGATAGGGTAAAGCTCGAACAGCGCAGACGACTCTGACCCGAGGGCGAACGTACCAGCTTCGACTGGCCATCCCTCAGCAAACCATTGCCCTTGGAAGAAACCCCCTAACCCAACCGAGGGAGCCGCATCCTGAAGCTGGACTGGTAGAGCTGTGAGAGAAAATACGCTGCGGGGGCTAACGCGGGGACTGCAGTAGCCATGGTAGCAGGGCACGTGCAAGGTGCGTAGCCTGTGAAGGCGGAGGAAGCCGAGCCTGATGGTTGCTGGAAGTAGAAAGGCGCCGTGGCGACCGACGACAGCGGGTTGGGGCCTGGACCCGTCCGGGAGTTCCGCATGGCGTTTCGACGGCGTCCATCCTGGCGCCAATGCTTTGCACCAACTCGGCGAGGGTTTGTAGAACCGGGCGGATGTCCGTGTTGGGAACTTGTTGGTGGTGTTGTTGAGGATACCGGGGACCGAAAAGAACGGCTTTCTGCGCTCGCTTGCCGGGACCAGAAGTAGTAGGCCGACCAGCACGAATCCGAAGTTATGACCTCTTGGTGTGTATTAACCGACGTAGCAACTAAGCGACGAGATATGCGAGATAATCAGAAGCACAGTAAAGCAGCAGCATGCGTCGAACGAAGACCTGAGCAGCAAAGACATATGTTAGACTACTCTTTATAGAGCAGGTGTAGGCAGGTGATTGGTAGCTGGTGATTGGTAGCTGGTGATTGGCGGCCAGCCGCGCGTGATTTGAGTCCTCCTGGTAGAACTACCAGCAAGCTTAACATTAGTTGTTTCTTTAGGAACCTGAATGTTGTCTTTTCCATCACAGAAAAAAAAATATTTCCACTATAAAATGATGCAGAAAAGGCACAGATAGATGAATAAAAATCCACCAGAAAAGAGGAACGTTTGATGCTCAAAAATTTCTGGGGGAGCACCCCAATACCCCCCACCTATAATTTGTCCCCCAAAATGTTGAAATTAAATCTAGCCTATATGACCCTATACGCAGGTTGTACACAATATATGCGCCATCCATCATCCAGCTCAATGAGTCTTTAGGCCTACCTGGGGCAGAGAGTCCAGCATCAGCGTCTGAGCGGCTCCTTGGACCAGCGGTTACACCTTGACACTGACGAGCTCCAGACCGTCCCGGTCCACCTCCTCCACCTCACCCCCCCCCTGGCCCAGCAGCAGCCCGTACATCACCTGCCGGATGGGCCGTGAGGTGAGGTTAGAGCTCTGCAGGTCGCTGGGCTCCACCTGGATTCACAGAAACTTCCTCCTGTGCACAAGTATGTCATAGTCCATTAGGTTGGCCCCCAGGTCTCCTCTCGCCAGGGACACACGGACCCACTCAGGGACCCAGCTCCAGATCTCAGCAGGCAGCGGCGGAACAGTCCCCTCACTGAAAAACCTCTGGCGTTCTGCACCTCCGTCCGCATTTCCGTCCGCGCCTGTTGGCTAATGTTGGGTACGAGTGCCATCGCTGCTGTCAAGGTGTCTTCTGTTGTCCGGTCTGTCCTGGCTCCAAGCCAACTCAGGAGGCCCAACAGGCGGACGTCTCTGAACTTCATTTTAGGACTACCTGCTGGAACATACCTGGCCCACTTAACATCTCTGAGGTTGTCATAGTCGTTCCCTGCCAAAGCGGCGAAGACGGGCAGCAGCTGGTGGTCGATGTTGAAGGACACAGAACTTAAACATGGTGTATCGCTTGCAGGAGATGTAACTCCTGGCCCCACTTGGTTTACCTGAGTCCCACTGGAAGTGATCCAGGGGTAGAACCCCCTCTGGAAGGTCGTAGATGTAGATGTCGCTGTCTCTGGACAGCACCGGGCAGGACCACTCTCTGGACAGGGCAGCCAGCTGGCCGTCTGCCTCTCTGAAGCACCTGGCCATCGGCACCTTCATGTTGTTCAGCGTCTGTTCGAACACGGTCGTGGTAAAGCGGGGATAGAAGCCCTTTTTCCCACCCTTCAGAGCGTCAGGGATCTTCTTGACACGTGTTCTTTGACGGTCCATCCTGTTTAGTTTGTCGCTAGCGCCCGAGCCTCCGTCACTCACAACTTTTGCTTTAATTTGACAGTTGTCCAGAGTCTTGAAAAATGCCTGGACTTCCGCCTGGAACGCCAGGTACTCCCCGCCGTGGTTCTGGTCCAGGTTGGCCAATTTATAGAGGTGGTGGGCCAGGCTACTGCCGTCCAATACAAGCTTGCTGTCCCTGAAGTGGATGTCCTTGTAGACACACAGACGCTTTACAAATCAGATTGTCATTGTAAATAGTAATTGTATTAGTTTACATCTTAGAAATACATTTTAGATTATGTTGAAATGTATTTTGGCAAGATGTATCATTAAATAGTCAAGTCACGCATTATGGTTGAGGGGCTCTATGAATAGATTCATACCAGTGGCGCCTGCTGGTCTTTCAAAGAGGGGAAGCTCATTTTCGGCCTACATCATATGAATTGCAAATTATTATACGTAACTTCTGCTCTCTGTTCCTTTTCAAGGAAATGCTCTGTGACCCTGTCATACCAACTAGCTGTCTTTTCCAGTGACTATACCATGGTCCTCTCAATGGCCAGCAGAGCTAGGCGCCTTGAACGGCCTTGGCCCATGTGTTACGGGTGCAGGACTAGAGCCGCTTTTAACAGGAGAAGCTCTTTTCTAAACCTGCAGAGGTAGCTCCATTTGTTGCCACACAGTTTGTAAAGCTGAGGCATTGCACTGTCCAACTCCATGTCTTTAAGGAACACCAAGAAATCACACAGCTTTCCCCTGTCACCCTTCAAGTCCTGATCTGAATACAGGGCTTGAATTTCATACCTCAAGCTCCCGGAATCAAAGTTATGGCCAACTACCAAAATGATATTAAACAGAGGGAAATTCCCACTAGGAAATGTTGGAATTCTGTTAAACTGAAAAAAGGAATTGTGTTGGAAATGTACGATGAAAATTGTCTAGCAATTTCGCCAAGCAAATATCAAAAAATAGGTTGCAAGGATTGTCTTTCGACTCGCTTGCGAAATCCACGACGGGACTGAGGACTAGAGAGCTCCGGCGATGTCTTATAGTTCAAAGTCGCTGTCAATCAAACAGCAACTCAAGTCTTTCACAGACCCTCCGATCATCACGCAGAAGGCCAGCGTCCAGGCCAGCCCACTGCTCCATTCACCCCCGGAGACCCTGAGCGTGCGTGGGTGGGACATAATCGCAGCATTACCCAATGTCCGTCGACTTTAGTCACTAAAAAAGGCTGTTCTATGCAGCCCCATTGACATCAATGGACGCTGATCTTATAAAGGCAAATGCACTGTTACGCTATGAGATTGTATGAGAAGGAAATCGAGTGAGGCGACCTGCGATAAGCAGCTGATCCTGAACAAACTCGTCTTCAAGATGGACGTGTTCTAACACATTTTTTGTCAATGAAATGTTAATACAACAGTATATATTTGACCATTTCTTTTTTGAAATTTTAGGGGAAGCCGAGCTTCCCTTGCAATTTTAGAGAAATCGCCCCTGATTCATACGCCAACTTTCATGGTAGGTCGGACTTCCGCACGTGTTCAGGGAAGGTCAAACATTTGACGCCCGCCAGGAATGTCCCGACATCGAAAATTAAAGTAAAACGTAGAGTAGCATTAGGAGACGGTCGGGCAGCAGCATTCCTGAATAGAGCCATCGTTCAGTCAGTATTTATACACAATAGCAGAATTACAAACTAGCCTATGCTAGCCCTCACTAAGTTTAGATTACGGACATTTCATAGATATCACATCATCAACTCCATCACCCTTTTCCATTGAAGCAATGCAGACAACAGAGTATAACCTACTGTACTGATGTGTGTGAGTGTACAGTATCAGTAGCCCTATACAGTGGGCCTATATTAGGGAATGAATCCCGTTGGTCAGCCTTCTTCATGGCAGGGCCAGATCCCTTCAGGGGCCCCTGGACACTCCTACACTCAGAGCCCAGCCCCCCCCCCCCCCTCACACACACACACACACACACACACACACACACTTTACAAATCAGATTGTGACTTTAAGTAGTAATTTTATTAATTGATATCTTACAAATCCATTTTCAATTATGTTGAAATGTATTTTGGCATGATATATCATTAAATAGTCAAAGGGCTTCGCCACGCTGTCACACATTGTTGATAAGAGGCTTCATGAAATAGATTCATGCTCTAACGTTTTCAGGGTAGGTTGGAGTTCATCACGCGTTTGACAAGTTTTACAACAATGACGCCCGCCATGAATGTCCTGATTATGCGAAATGAAAGTGAAATGGCAAGTAGCGTAGCTCAGGATACGCCAACACATCAAGATTCAAAGTGCACAGCGAGGCGACACCCTGATCTAACTGCTCCCCTATTGCCCCCGGCCCCGGAACACCGCCCCTTCCTGCTCACAACCACCCCTCTCTCTCCTGCTTCCTCCACAGCTCTGGGTTTCTGGACCGGTCCTTCCTGTCTTTGGTTCTGTAGCGTGTTCTAACCGTCATCCTAGGCCTATCAGAGCCCTGATCCAGGCCTCCAGCCCCGCCCAGCTCCTCCTCCTCCTCCTCATCCTGGGTGTTGAGGTGAAGGTGCTCCATGCTGGCCCTCAGCTGGGCCTCAGGCCCCCCAGTCCTCCTGTTGGCCCCGGGGTCTGGCTGGGTCACTGCTCCCAGGAGTCTCCTGTACAGTCTCCTGAACTGGTCGTCCTGTACGATGACCTCTGGCTCCCTCTCCTGGAGCTGCTTCTGCCGCCGGTGCACCAGCCTGCCCTGGTACAACCTGAACCAACCCGTCTGGGATTAATGAAGCACTGTTTTATCTTATCTCAAAACAATGGGAACAGGACTAGCTAGTTGATGGTGTTGCTATGGAAACAGTACGGGCGGGTGTCTCACCAGGCGAAGAGGGGTTCAGGGAGGGGCTTGCAGAGCAGCAGGTTGAGCTGGGAGGCGTCCTTCAGGCAGGCCTGCCATTGGTTGAAGCTGTGAGCCACGACACCGTCTGGAAGCTGTTCACTGTGTTTGGTATAATGCTGCCCATCTACACACACCACACACAGACATACAAACAGGCATACACACACACACACACACACACACACACACACACACACACACACACACACACACACACAGGTAGGGAGGAGTTAGTAAGTGAGTGAGTGAGTGAGTGATTTAAGTTGCATCATGTGCTACCTACCTGCTTTCCCTAAATTTTTTCTGATCAGTTCTCCTTGGACCATGACCATCAGCAGAGCTTTGAGGAGCGTCGGCTCAGGGCTGGCCCTCCTCAGCCAGTAGCGGGTCACAGCCACTGGGAGGCGCAGGTGAGCCGGAACTCCCTCCAGCGTCTCTTCCTCCACGCCCATCGTCTCCAGACACACCTGCAGCCTCACAGCGTGGTCTGCCTGGGAAGTGGGAACATACCACATGTCCTCCTCAGCTGTGTCCTCCTCCTCAGAGTATTTAAATGTATTAGCACTTTGTCTTAGCTACTTATTTATTTATTGTATTTTCACACTGGTGACAACGCATGTTTCTATTTTTTATGTGATGTATTTTGTGCATGTCCAGTCAGATTGGTTGTCTCCACTGTCCTGGTTGATTCAGACGATTTGTGTCATTTGGCAATAACAAAGACTCGACTTGACACACACACAGAGACAGACACAGACACAGACACAGACACACACAGACACACACACACACACACACACACACACACACACACACACACACACACACACACACACACACACACACACACACACACACACACACACACACACACACACACACACACACACACACGCACACACACACAGGGAATGAGTGTTTGTTTGATTGTTTGTTTGTCATTTTTTTTTGCTGAGCACCCCATGTGCTACCTACCTGTTGTCCCTCCTGTCAGTCGGTTCAGTTCTCCTTGGACCATGACCATCAGCAGAGCTTTGAGGAGCGTCGGCTCAGGGCTGGCCCTCCTCAGCCAGTAGCGGGTCACAGCCACTGGGAGGCGCAGGTGAGCCGGAACTCCCTCCAGCGTCTCTTCCTCCACGCCCATCGTCTCCAGACACACCTGCAGCCTCACAGTCTCACGGTCTGCCTGGGAAGTGGAAACAAACCACATGTCCATTTAACGGAGAACCAAATAGTCTACCTGTATATTGCTTTGTATTCGATGGCTCCCTCTACAGGTTAAACTCTGCTATTGTCGTTCTCTAACCGGGCTACCTGCTCCCCTGCTGATTGAACGTTGATGGGACGTTGATTGAAACAGAATTGAATGGATGTTTACGGAGCCTGCTAGTCTGGTTCCATAGATACATATACTGACTAGATATCGCCTGAGCTGCGCTATTCAGTGAAATGGATGTCAACTATTGAAAAATGTCAATCGTTTTTAATTGTATGCTGGGAAGGTTTTATTTATTAACTTTTTTTCTTTTATCATTTGGATTTTTATTAAGTCATTTCACATTTATAAGTTCTAATTAAGAACATCATCAACCCCAATATCCTGGTCCCATGAAGCAATGCAGCAGAAAGCGTGTAGCCTACTGTACTGATGTGTGTGAGTACACAGTATCAGTAGCCCTATACAGTGGGCCCATATTAGGGAATGAATCCCGTTGGTCAGACTTCTTCATGGTACAGCCGGACCCCTTCAGGGGCCCCTGGACACTCCTAGACTCAGAGCCCGAGGGTATGACCCATCACAGGGAAACACAAGAGGGACAGCCACGGGAAAAAGGACAGGAAGAGGTAGTGGTGTGGCAACAGCATGATAGTGAGCAGGATGTGTGATAGCTCCAAATGTCCATAAGACCGGGTTCAGGGCAGTTATTAGTAATTACTGTTAGCATTAACATCCTTTACATTCACATTCAGGGCATTTAGCAGACGCTTTTATCCAAAGCGACTTACAATAAGTATTTTTGTCAGAAGAAAGAGACCATAGGTTGTTTCTTCATCATCCCTGTTATGTACTTTCATAATATCTTCAGTTTATCTAACTGAATGGCTAGTAATATTTTTGCACCTGTGATAATTATTGTTTTTATAATATATATTATATGGCTCCAAACTGCCTTCTTAACAAGGCATAACTCAATCAAATAATGGTAAGAATGATTCCAATACAGAAGCAACCATTTTTAAAACACTTATTTAATTGTTATTTATTTATTATATTGTTTTCAAGTAAAAATGTTTCCAATGAATGTATTTACCGGTGCATTCAAACAATTTAATGAAAAACAAATAAAAACATAGAACTCTAGCTCTTTCAGTTCACCGTTGATTTAGCAAAACTGAGGTTTGGAAATAGGAACTGAGGTTTGGAAATTCGTCACACTGAGTAAAAAATAGGAATAACCATAATTGACCATCTCAAAACATAACTGATATCTTCACGGTGTGTTGGATGCTAATGGACGTAAGTCTATAGCCTAGTGTTCATTTATAACAACCATCACCACAAAAGGCACCAGGATCCTTCAATAGAGGGGGCTTCCGATTCAGGACCACGGTAATAGGACTGCAGAATCAGGACCGCAGGTCTAGGACCGTGATTCAACGAGGTTCCTCGTTCATCGTGACGAGTCACTCAAGATGGATTCATGAAAACATGATGAAACTCAACCTCCAACCAAAGAGGAATGTTTGGAGGGTCGTGATGTGACTGAGGGTCAGCATTGTGGAGGGCAGGTCTGGTTTCTGATTAGCTGTTGGGCGTGTCTATCTGCTCTCCTAGGAAACGGGCGTGGCCGGGGTGCAACAGAGAGGGGGAGGTGCTGCAGATATTGGAGTACACACCCACACACACACACACACATTGAGTCTCGTTGGTCAGACTACTTTATGGAATAGGCTACTTGAGATTTCCGAAAAAGTATCAATAATGGAACTGCCCCACAGATATGATTCTCTGGGCATAATGGAATCCAACCTTGCATTGGGACAGGAGTTTCAGACCTCTCACATCTCAATGTATTTTCAAGGCAGTCTTTTGTAAACCTTGATGTTTGCACAAACCTGTCTCCTCGTATCAGCAACTCCTGAGGCAAAAATGGATGCTGCCATTATCAGCCATGTTTGAACAGGCTTCCAACCCCTTTTGGACCAATCTTCACCACACGAAACAGAAGGACGATGTCCTGGATAAAGGTCATGGCCTTGTGGTACTCCTCCATCTTGAGCCTGAGGACGGCTGTTATCTGATGGCATGAGGTCAAACCGTTGGTCAACTTGCTCCAGGAGCCCCGCTGTAGTCAGGTAGGACAGAGGGCGGCGTTCTTGCTGCACCGTGTATTTCAGCCCAAAACTTTAACGCTACAGTTGTGGTCAGGATATGGTCTCCAGGGTTACAGGTCCAGGGGTGCGTGGTGGTGTAGGGGCCCTCCTGTGTTTGAGGACGATGCACAGGGATGGTGGGAATAGCAGCTGCTCTCAGCCTAGTCTCGCCCTTTCTGGTCTCCACTAACCGGTCTGCCTCAAAATGTCCTCCAGAGTGACTTTACTTTAATTATTTTAAATGAATCGAACACTAAGCTTCCCAATAGTGTGTTCTTTGTTTGTGTTTGATTAAGATCCCTCAAATGTTTTTTTGGCGTTTTAATCTTTGATCAGCCTCACCCCTTCCTGCTCACTCCCACCCCTCCCTCTACTGCTTCCTCCTCCTGCTTTTAACCTTCACCCAAGGCCCATACGAGCCCTGATCCAGGCCTGCAGCCCCGCCCAGCTCCTCCTCCTCCTCATCCTGGGTGTTGAGGTGAAGGTGCTCCATGCTGGCCCTCAGCTGGGCCTCAGGCCCCCCAGCTCTCCTGATGGCCCCGGGGTCTGGCTGGGTCACTGCTCCCAGGAGCCTCCTGTACAGTCCCCTGAACTGGTCGTCCTGTACGATGTCCTCTGGTTTCCTCCACTTGAGCTGCTTCTGCCGGTGATGCACCAGCCTGCCCTGGTACAACCTGGACAAACCCGTCTGGGTTTAATGAAGCACTGTTTTATCTTATCTCAAAACTATGGGAACAGGACTAGCTATGATGGTGTTACTTTGGAACAGTACTGGCGGGTGTCTCACCAGGCGTAGTGGGGTTCAGGGAGGGGCTTGCAGAGCAGCAGGTTAAGCTGGGAGGCGTCCTTCAGGCAGGCCTGCCATTGGTTGAAGCTGTGAGCCACGACACCATCTGGAAGCTGTTCACTGTGTTTGGTATAATGCTGCCCATCTACACACACCACACACAGACATACAAACAGGCATACACACACAAACACTCACACAGGTAAGGAGGAGTTAGTAAGTGAATGAGTGAGTGATTAAAGTTACATCATGTGCTACCGACCTGTTGTTTCTTTATTTTGTCTCATCAGTTCTCCTTGGACCATGACCATCAGCAGAGCTTCGACGAGCCTCGGCTCAGGGCTGGCCCTCCTCAGCCAGTAGCGGGTCACAGCCACTGGGAGGCGCAGGGGAGCCGGAACTCCCTCCAGCGTCTCTTCCTCCACGCCCAGCATCTCCAGACACACCTGCAGCCTCACAGCGCGGTCTGCCTGGGAAGTGGGAACAAAACACATATCCATTTAAAGGATGAAAAAAACACAGATTGTAGATTGCTTTGCATTCGATGGCTCCCTCTATAGGTTATACACCGCTGTCATTGTTTGACATTGCTACCTGATGCCCTGTTGATTGAACGTTGACAGGACACACCTGTCCTCTGCTTATTGAAACAGAATTGAATGGGTGTTTAGGGAGCCTGCTAGTCTGGTTCTACCCGTCTGTCTTGCAGGGAAGCCAGCAGCCTTTCCCATAATGAAAAAACTCAAAGCCTTGTTCGAAGATGTGTTCAGGGGGTTTGTTTCTCCTTTGAAGGGCTGCTGTCTCTTATCCCTGAATCTGTTTTGATATCATTGTTGTTCTTGTTAATATTTATTAAACCAAGGTAGTACTCAAAGAAGTTAACTGCATCAGTTAAAGTGAGGAGTTGGAATGAACCGTGTTGATAGAACACGAAAGATAGTAGTTGACAATATGGGGGTATTCATCCCTAACCCTAATTAAGATATCTTCATGAATGTCTCGGTTTAGCCTTTGCCCTAGCCCTGCACGTTTGTTGGTTTGGAGCTGACTAGGCCTATGCTGGCCGCCTGATGTCCATCTTTTATACCTCTCTCCTCCATTTATTATCCCTATTTTGTCCATCTATTATCCTATTTGTTAACTGGCTAAAGGAGACGGTAGACTTACCTGGGGCAGAGTGGCCAGTGTCAGCTGCTGAGCGGCTCCTTGGACCAACGGTTGTACCTCCAGTTCGACCCGGTCCACTTCCCTCACCGCGCCTTGCCCCAGGCCCAGCAGCAGCCCGTACAGAACCTGCCGGATGGGCTGCGAGGTGAGGTTGGAGCTCTGTAGGTCACTGAGCTCCGCCTGGATCCCCACAATCATCCTCCTATCGACCAGCACGTTCAACACGTCACCGCTCAGCTCTCCTCTGGCCAGGGGCGCACGGACCCAGTCGGGGACGCAGTGCGACTTCTTAGTGGCCAGCGGCGGAACGGTTCCCTCGCTGAAGAACCCCCGCAGAGAGGAGCTGGGGAGCCGGTACTCCAGCATGGACTTCTGCACCTCTGTCTGAGCCTCCCTCTGAGCCTGTTGACTCATGTCGGGTATGAGTGCCATCGCTGCTGTCAAGATGTCTTCTGTCGTCTGGTCTGTCCTGGCTCCTAGCCAGCTCAGGAGGCCCTCCAGACGGACGGCCTTTATACCCATCCTAGGGCGCTCCGCTGGCTGGAATTGGATCCAGTTAATTTCTCTGAGGTTGACATCGTTGTTCTTGGCCAACGAGGCAAAGACGGGCAGGAGCTGGCGGTCGATGTTGAAGAAGGTGCAGAACTTGGTCATGGCGTATAGCTTGCAGTGGATTTCGTTGCTGGCAAGACTTTTTTTGACTGATTGCAAGAAGTGATCCAGGGGCAGAACCCCCTCTGGAAGGTCGTAGATGTAAAAGTCAGTGGCTGCGGACAGCACCGGGCAGCACCACTCTCTGGCCAGGGCAGCCAGCTGGCCGTTGGTCTCTCCGAAGCACCTGACCAGCGGCACCTTCATGTCGTTCAGCGTCTGTTCAAACACTGACAGGGTAAAGGGGGGAAGGATGTCCTCCCTCCTGCCCATCAGAGCGATATCATGGGCCCTCCGCAGAAATTTTATTTTCCTTTCCAGGATGGAGATCAATTTATCGTCACTTTTGCTCGAGCCTCCATCCATTACCACGTAAGGTTTGATTCCACAGTTGTTCAGAATCGTGAAGAAAGCCTGAACCAGAGCCTGGAAGGCCAGGTACTCCCCACCGTGGCTCAGGTCCAGGAAGTTCATGAAGTAGAGATGGTAGGCCAGGTTACTGCCGTCCACCACTAGCTTGCTGTCCCTGAAGTGGTAGTCCTTGTAGATCTGGTAGACCTGGCCGTTTCCCTCCAGCAGCGACCAAAAGCCCTTCACCCCCATGGTGACTGATTGGTCAAGTTCTAACTTCACCTATCTATGGTGACTGGACTAACCCAGAGAGGACTCCAGCTCATTTATACACCAACACACACGCACACAAACACATGCAAACACAAACATGCAAACACCCACACTGGGAGTGGCTCTTCAGTTCTCTATAAGTTTCGCTTCCGGACATTTCAAAGATATCAAATCATCAACTCCATATCCTGGTCCCGTGAAGCAATGCAGCAGAAAGCGTATTGCCTTCCCCCCCCCCCCCCCCCCCCCCCACACACACACACACACACAGGCTACGCTACAGCGTAGCATAGCTCAAGGTTGGGCAGCAGCATTCCTCCATAGAGCCATCGTTCGGTCAGTATTTCTGCACAATAGGTGAATTATAAACTAGCCTACACTAGCCCTCACTGAAAGGCAATGACAGATGTTTGGCGTACAAATGGTCTGTAACAGCCAACGGTTTGTGCCATTCTTGTCTTAAATGGTTTTTAGAAGATTACAGCACGTAAAGACAAAGCTTTCCTGGCCAAAGGTGCCTGAATGTTTCCTCAACGTTTTTGCTATTCTTATCCATTCTCTAAATGTGCAGTTTCATAAGACAAATACTCTGGCAGGACCATCAACAAGGTTCTTCAAACTTTGCCGTCCCCTGCTGAAATTTCTAATTGTCTTTCTCTAAACCACAACTCTGGCTTTGGTTTCATACCATCATTCCCTTTACGGTATACCCAGAGCCATTTAGAGAGAGAGTCGCGACATCTCCATCACCCCAATGGACCTTGTTTTAACAGCCATCGTCTCTCCAAAGTTCCTGTCTCTCTCAGTCTCCCCCTCTTACTCGGTCTGTCTGTCTCTCAGTCTCCCCCTTTCTCTCTGTCTGTCGGTCTCTCTCAGTCTCCCCCTCTTACTCGGTCTGTCTGTCTCTCAGTCTCCCCCTTTCTCTCTGTCTGTCGGTCTCTCTCAGTCTCCCCCTCTTACTCGGTCTGTCTGTCTCTCAGTCTCCCCCTTTCTCTCTGTCTGTCTGTCTCTCTCAGTCTCCCCCTCTTTCTCCCTGTCTGTCTGTCTCTCTCAGTCTCCCCCTCTTTCTCCCTGTCTGTCTGTCTCTCTCAGTCTCCCCCTCTTTCTCTCTGTCTTCAGGGAGTCTGTCTCTCCCTTCTTTTCAAACTAGTTATGCTCCAGGCAGTGTTGTGCATGAACTAGTTCAAAAGTTCATAGAAAAAGCTTTAATTTTTCTATGAACTTTGAACTGAACTTAACATATTTTTAACAAAAGAACTCGAACTTGAACCAGTTCAGATTTTGTCACATTCTGAATTGATGCTTGGGTCCAGATGACATGTTTATTAAATAGAGTTACTGCCTTAGTTGTTATGAATGCAAAAGGTGTACAAATAATATCCATAACAATTTTAGATGGTAGTGATCTGCAACTGATTCATTTTAAAAGATGAGCACAGAAATATTCACTCCCAGTTTTTCCTTGGTTTTTAAAATAAATGGTAACATCTAAAAAAGTTTGTCTGATGGTCTGTCTTCATGTGAAACTGTCTGATGGACTACCAGACTGTCTTTTGGTGTCACTGTCTTTAGGCGTATCTGTCTGACAGTCTACGTGACTGTCCCTCAGCCTGTCTGATGGTCTGTCTTCATGTGCATAAGTCTGTACGATGGACTACCTGACTGTCTTATGGTGTTAATGTTTTATTAAGTGTATTCGTCTGTCTGATGGTCTACCTGACTGTCCCTCAGCCTGTCTGATGGTCTGTCCTAATGTTCATCTGTCTGTCTGAAGGTCTACCTGACTGTCTTATGGTGTCACCGTCTTTAAGTGCATCTGTCTATCTTTAGGTCTCCCCGTCCGTGTGTCGGTCTACCTGTCTGTCCGATGGTCTGTCCGTCTGTCTGTCTGATCCTCTGTCTCTGTGGTTAATGGGCAACAGACACGTGAGATCACAAGTGGTGTTGATGAGTTTTATTTCAAAAAGAGGAGAGATGACACAGCAGTACAAAACACAGGACGTCACGACGGCCCCAGGGGCGTCGAGGGCCTCCCTCTGCCTACGCACCTCAGAACGCACCACGACACTCGACCCACTCGTATATTTAGAGTTTTTCTACCACATGACTAAAACTAGGGAGCAAAACCTTCGGCCGGACCCTTCCTCTAGCGAACACACGGCGGAACCGTCCGCTGATCGCCGCGCTAGAGCCCACCGTCCCACGCCACAGGAACCGTCCTCTGATCGCCGCGCTAGAGCCCACCGCCCCACGCCACAGGAACCGTCCGCTGATCGCCGCGCTAGAGCCCACCGCCCCACGCCACAGGAACCGTCCGCTGATCGCCGCGCAAGAGCCCACCGCCCCACGCCACAGGAACCGTCCGCTGATCGCCGCGCTAGAGCCCACCGCCCCACGCCGCAGGTGACCGGCGATGGCTCCTATCCGCTCCGTGCCTCGGTAAGACTATCAACAATTAGCGTAGCGTTTCACCTAGCGTAGCGTCAACGGAGGTAGCTGCTGGGTCGAACCTTGATCCAGACGAGGGGGGGGGGGGGGGTTCTGTTGATGATGATGATGATGATGATGATGATGATGATGATGATGATGAGGGATGCCTTTGAAAAAAATAGTTAATGATATCATTCCACCACCGGTTTAAATGGTTGAACCTTTATCCCTCATTAGTCATCAGTCCAGTGAGTGAATGTCTGTCTACAGGTTACGATGCATAGACTGACTACATAGACCACCTATACACGCCCTCGACAGAGCACCTGGAGGTTTGTCAAGATCCCCACAACGTCATGAGGTCACTCATCCCAGCCACCTACGGAGGACTTCAGGAGTTGGATACATTTCCTTTTTCTTTTAGGGGATTTTGCTGACTCTTTTATCCAAAGCGACTTACATCCTTTCATACACACATGCGCACACTGACGGCCGAGTCAACCACGCAGGGCGACAGCCAGCTCGTCAGGAGCAGAGAGGGGGAGCTGTCTTGCTCAGGGACACCTCGAAACTCAGCGAGGAGGAGCCGGGTGTTGGAGCCGGGATGGGTGGGTTCCTACCCCTGAAGGGTGTTCCTTTTCCCTACATCTAAGCCTGCTTCTATTGGTTGTGCCACCCAGCTAGCCACGCCCCGCTACAGCCCGGACGAGGCGGGGGGCACCCCCTTTCCGGCCCTACCAGGGACTACGGGAAGGCGAGGAGGATGTGTGAGCGATTTGGGGCGACGAACTGTAATACAACAACGTTATGATGCACGCTGTCTCCGTGACGACCGCACCATCCGGGGGGTCCCAGTGCGTCCAGAAGGGGGGCAGAGGACGAGCGCGGCGCAGAGCGTTCCCCCCCGGGGGCAACGAGCCGTTGATCCGCCGGACACCAACCCTCTGGGGCCCCTCTCAGAACCGGGCTCCACAGGGGGGCTGGTCGGAGCCACGCCCTTCACACGCAGCGCAGTACACAGGTATCAGGTATCAGGACGCTCGGTTTCACACGGCCGGAGAACGAGGGTACGAAGAAAGAATCGAGTGGGGGGTGGAGCTGGCGAGCGTTCACCGTGGAGCGCTGAAGCTCGGGGAATTCTTTGTTTGTGTCTTGGATGGAGCCGTCCGAGTATGACGCCAGGGTTTCCCAGCCCTCTGCGAACGCTGACGGAGCGACCCACGGGACGACCCCCCCTCCGACCTCAGAACCCCTCAGGCCTCTGCAGGTTGCGGGGTCGCGCCACTGAAAGGTCGTAGGGTCACGACCCCCGGGTCGTGACCCTACGAAAACCAGTCTGGATGGGGAGCAGCTAGGAGCCCCCCCCCACTCCTGCCCCCTCCACCAGGACTCTCTCTCTCTCCCCTCACGTTCCCTCTGCGCCCGGGGCTCTCTCGTCCCGGGGTTCTCGCGCTGGCGTCCTATTGGCTGTCACTCTCTCCCAGCAGCCAATAGGTGGTCATGCTGCCCTTGCCCTTGACGCTGATGTCCCCGCGGAGCTCCAGCTGGAAGCTGCTGAAGTCCTGCAGCACCTCTCTGGTGGCCGAGGACACGTGGATCTTCAGGGCTGCACGGGCACACACACACACGGGCACACACACGCACGGGCACACACACACACACGGGCACACACACACACACGCACGCACGCACGCACGCACGCACGCACGCACGCACGCACGCACGCACGCACGCACGCACGCACGCACGCACACACACACACACACACACACACACACACACACACACAGTGACACACACACACACACACGCACGCACGCACGCAGGCAGGCAGGCAGGCAGGCACGCACACACACACACACATATATATATATATATATGTACACACACGCACGCACACAAATACACACACACACACACACACACACGAACACACACACACACACACCCAGACACACACATAGAAATACATACACATACATACACACACACATACATATACACACACACACACACACACACACACAAATACACACACACACACACAGAATCACATTAGAATCATATTCTATTTTGTGAATCTGTAATTGTAATTGTGTTTATAAAATAGGTGTGATTGTATGAATGTGTGTTGTGTGTGTATGTGTGTCTGTGTTTGTCAGTGTGTGTGTGTTAGTGTGTGTATATGTGTGTTTCTGTCTTTGAGTGTGTGTGTGTGTGTGTTTGTGTGTGTCTGTGTGTGTTTCTGTCTTGTTGTGTGTTTGTGTGTGCGTACGCTCTCCGTTTGACTCCATGCGTGACGAGGTATTCACGGTGTCTCCAAACAGACAGTAACGTGGCATCTTCAGACCCACAACCCCCGCACACACTGGACCTGTAGACACACACACACACACACACACACACACACACACACACACACACACACACACACACACACACACACACACACACACACACACACACACACACACACACACACACAATAGTTGGAAACTGAATTGTTGTACTATTTTACTCGTTAATCATTTAGCGGACTCGCTCATCAACAGCAAGTCCAGAGAATACGACGAAATTGTAGTAACCCACGGAGAGGACTCACTCACAAAGGACGTTAATCGTACTTTGCGTTATCAACATCGGAAACCCCTGGCCGTGCGCTGTGATTGGCCTGTGGCGGTCAGCAGCAGTGGGTTCTGGTTAGGCTGTAGGCCGTGCGCTGTGGTTGGCCGGTGGCGGTCAGCAGCAGTGGGTTCTGGGTAGGCTAGTGGCCGTGCGCTGTGATTGGTCAGTGACGGACGCTGTTATATAACATAACGTCCTATCATAGGACATAACATGAGGTCCTATGATATAACATGAGGTCCTACGGGTAGGCTGCTGGCCGTGCGCTGTGATTGTCCGGTGACGGTCAGCAGCAGTGGGTTCTGGGTAGGCTGCTGGCCGTGCGCTGTGATTGGCCGGTGGCGGTCAGCAGCGGTGGGTTCTGGGTAAGCCGCAGGCCGTGCGCTGTGATTGGCCGGTGGCGGTCAGCAGCAGTGGGTTCTGGGTAGGCTGTAGGCCGTTCGCTGTGATTGGCCGGTGGCGTTCAGCAGCAGTGGGTTCTGGGTAGGCTGCAGGCCGTGCACTGTGATTGGCCGGTGACCTACCGGTGTGGACCCCGACGCGGAGCTGGATCTGCTGCTCGGGCCGGTGGCGGCTGCGGAAGGAGCTGACGGCGTCCAGCAGCGCCAGCGCCATGCGGGCGATCTCCCGCGCGTGGAGCTTCCCGTTCCGCATGGGCAGCCCCGACACCACCATGTAGGCGTCGCCGATGGTCTCCACCTGGGGGCGCCGGCGACAGCGTGGGTCAGCGTGGGTCAGCGTGCGTTAGCGTGTAGCAGGCTAACATACTCAAGGGCTGCTGCTGGGTCAATAGGTTGTGTTGTTTACCTTTACGAGGTCAAAGAAAACAACCTCTCTGCTGTCTTGTTTACCTTGAACAACCTCTCTGTTGTCTCTCTCTGTTGTCTTGTTTACCTTGACAACGTCAAAGTAAACAACCTCTCTGTTGTCTTGTTTACCTTGAACAACCTCTCTGTTGTCTCTCTCTGTTGTCTTGTTTACCTTGACAACGTCAAAGTAAACAACCTCTCTGTTGTCTTGTTTACCTTGAACAATCTCTCTGTTGTCTCTCTCTGTTGTCTTGTTTACCTTGACAACGTCAAAGTAAACAACCTCTCTGCTGTCTTGTTTACCTTGAACAACCTCTCTGTTGTCTCTCTCTGTTGTCTTGTTTACCTTGACAACGTCAAAGTAAACAACCTCTCTATTGTCTCTCTCTGCTGTCTTGTTTACCTTGACAACGACAAAGTAAACAACCTCTCTGTTGTCTTGTTTACCGTGACAACGTCAAAGTAAACAGCCTCTCTGCTGTCTTGTTTACCTTGACAACGTCAAAGTAAACAACCCCTCTGTTGTCTCGGTTACCTTGTAAACGTCGAAGTTGTCGATGATGGCGTCGAAGCAGGTGTACAGGTCATTCAGGAGCGTCACCACCTAGACGCCAGGCAACAAGATGGAAGGGAGTGACACCATTGAATGTGATATAATGATACCAAATAATATGACATAACGTCATATAATAGCTAGAGCTGTCAGTTAAACGCGTTATTAACGGCGTTAACGCAAACCAAATTTAACGGCGTTAAAAATATTATCGCGCGATTAACGCAATTATTTTATTTTAAAAAAAATAAATAATAATAATAATTTTCTTTGGCTCAAAACAAAGAAGCAATAGCCTGACTGCTATGTTCAAATGACATTTGTTCAAAGCAGTCGTTTAATTATAACTATAGGCTCTTTTTTGTATCGTCCTGTTTTGATCAGTATATGCCAATGTTGTTATCAATAAAAAATCATTTGCACAAGGCAAGCCGATACACTTCACCATGTTGATAAGAGAATTAGAATGAGAAGAATTATGGGACAAAAAAATCAAGGGATATTTAGCATAGAAAAATAATTTGCGTTTAATCGCGATTAATGTGAGTTAACTATGACATTAATGCGATTAATCGCTTGACAGCTCTTAATAGCACATAAACAACATGACGTCCAAGGGTTCCACATAACATGGCGACCAATAACATAACAATGTTACGTAACGTGAACTATGGAAGCATATATGTAGCAAAATTCAAATGGCAATGCAATTTGGAATTACATTATGCATTTGACAATGCATTATGCAATTTTATAATGTAATTTGTAAATACGTTATTCAAAGTGTATTTTAAAATGCAAAGTGACAATGCAATCCTCAATTAAATTTGCAAAAGTTCTAACAATACAAATAGAATAACATTTTGTCAAATTCTTTGAGTTCCTTTATACAAATTGAAAAGCTATAGCGTCCCCGTGATTGCAATCCACTTCGCCACGCTCCGTGTGTTGCGATATTCAAATGACATTTCAATCCGCAAAACGGAATCCAAAACGGAATCCAAAGAGGAATCCAAAGAGGAATCCAAAGAGGAATCCAAAGAGGAATCCAAAAAGTCAATATGCAAAGTGGCAAACGTATCAGCCAATCAGCGTCTGGGCGGGAACTACGTCACTTGCTCGTAATTTCCTTGTTCACTTCTAGTTCGTATGTGTCAGGTCCATGGTCACCAATGGAGATTATTGATACGCTCCGAAGTTTGGCCGATGATGTGGAGAACAATCGTGTTGAAGACACAGATGCAGTAGATAGAGTGCGTGTTCTGGGAGATAGGATAGACGACTTATCCTCACGGGTACGTTTTGACGCCAGTGTGGTAAACACAAAGATTTCCAAAGTGCTACAGGCACTGGGTGCGAAACATAGGGTCGGGAGACCCACCGTCTCCACCCACTCCTCACCTACAAAGCTCTCCAGAACCTAGCCCCCAGTTACCTCTGGGACCTCCTCCAAGAATACACTCCCTCCCGCTCCCTCCGCTCAACCTCTGCTGGACTACTATGTATCCCCACATCACGACTCATTACAATGGGTGCCCGGTCATTCAGCTGTTCAGCACCCAGGCTCTGGAACTCCCTCCCCCCACACATAAAACAGTCTGACACAATAGAAAGTGACGTAGTTCCCGCTGGTGGCTGATACGTTTGCCACTTTGCATATTGACTTTTTGGATTCCTCTTTGGATTCCTCTTTGGATTTCCTCTTTGGATTCCGTTTTGCGGATTGAAATGTCATTTGAATATCGCAACACACGGAGCGTGGCGAAGTGGATTGCAATCACGGGGACGCTATAGCTTTTCAATTTGAATAAAGGAACTCAAAGAATTTGACAAAATGTTATTGTATTTTTATTGTTATAACTTTTGCAAATGTAATTGAGGATTGCATTGTCACTTTGCATATTAAAATACACTTTGAATAACGTATTTACAAATTACATTATGAAATTGCATAATGCATTGTCAATTGCATAACGTAATTACTTATTGAATTGCAAATTGCAAATTGCATTGCCATTTGAATTTTGCTACATATATGCTTCCATAGTGAACGTCACATAACATCATATGTCATGAGGGCCAATGATATAAAAACATAGCATCATATAACATAACAATGTAAAATAAAATCATATAAAATAGCATAGTATAACATAAAGTCCTATGATGTAAAAAAAGACAAAGTCCAAAACATAACACGAGGTCCTATGATATAAGATGAGGTCCTATAACATAACATGAGGTCCTATGATATAAGATGAGGTCCTATAACATAACATGAGGTCCTATGATATAAGATGAGGTCCTGTAACATAACACGAGGTCCTATGATATAAGATGAGGTCCTATAACATAACATGAGGTCCTATGATATAAGATGAGGTCCTATAACATAACACGAGGTCCTATGATATAAGATGAGGTCCTATAACATAACATGAGGTCCTATGATATAAGATGAGGTCCTATAACATAACATGAGGTCCTATGATATAAGATGAGGTCCTATAACATAACATGAGGTCCTATGATATAAGATGAGGTCCTATAACATAACACGAGGTCCTATGATATAAGATGAGGTCCTATAACATAACATGAGGTCCTATGATATAAGATGAGGTCCTATAACATAACACGAGGTCCTATGATATAAGATGAGGTCCTATAACATAACATGAGGTCCTATGATATAAGATGAGGTCCTATAACATAACATGAGGTCCTTTGTCATAGGAACTCATGTTATATCATAGGACCTATGATATAACATGAGGTCCTATGATATAACATAAGGTCCTATAACATAACATGAGGTCAAATGATATAACATAAGGTCCTATAACATAACATGAGGTCCTATGATATAACATGAGGTCCTATAACATAACATGAGGTCCTATAACATAACATGAGGTCCTTTAACATAACATGAGGTCCAATAACATAACAAGAGGTCCTAATATATAACGTAACATGAGTTAGGCCCCGTCCACACGAAGCCGAAACGGGCGAAACCGTTACGGTTTCGATCTATCCGGTTTCAAAGTATCTCCGTAAAGACGAAGCCAAGCGAAACCGGATAGATCTGTAGAAACGCTGTAGTAAACATTCCAGGCCCATAAGGGGCGCTGCTTCTGGTACACAAATCCAGAAGAAGAAGAGGCGAGCATGCGCATAAAGGCTGCCCCCCGAACCACTAACAACACAAACAAACAGCTCTTCTACGATGGCGAACTAGATTCTCAATAAATAATGGCTTAGCAACCCAACAAGGGACATGATATGCTGCAGAACGATTACAAGCTTGTAGTCCGCCATCATCTTTTTTGTTGTGATTTCTGAGACTCCGCGGGCTTAAGAGCCATTGGCTAGGAGGTCGAGGGGTGGGGCGATGACGTCATGGTTTGCGGTTTCAGTCGGTTTCAGGCGTCCACACGAAACCAAAACGAAACCGGATAGATTTGAAACCACCTCCGAGGGTGGTTTCAGAAGTTTGCGGTTTCGGTCAGCGGATTCGCCGGCTTCGTGTGGACGGAAGGCCGAACCGTACAAGACCTTTGCGGTTTCGCCATGAAATCGGCTTCGTGTGGACGGGGCCTTAGTTTGGTCCATTTTGAGGTCCTATAACATAACATGAGTTAGTTTGGTCCATCATGAGGTCCTATAACATAGCATGAGGTCCTCTGGTGTACATGTGTTATGTCATGTCGGGGTCCAAACCTCCATGGGCGTGCTCTCAGCAGAGATGGCGGTGAAGCCCACGATGTCGCTGAAGTAAATGGTGACCGAGTCGAAGGCCTCCGCCTGGACCGTCTCCCCGCGCTTCAGCTGCTCCGCCACAGAACTACAGGGTATTGATATTAATATACAATAATACACATATATATATACTGCCTTCAGCTGCTCAGCGATAGAACTACAGGATATTAATATTAATTATACATTAATTCACCTCTATATACTACCTTCACCTATTACAGTAGTAGTAATAGAGTATGTACTGTGGTAGTATACAGTAGTATTACAGTAGTAGTATTACAGTACGTACTGTGGTAGTATCTGGTACAGTAGGGCCTCAGCCTTGTGTTTCTCCTCGTGGTACTACAGTAGTACTACAGTAGTATTACAGTAGTATTACAGTAGTATTACAGTACGTACTGCGGTAGTATCTGGTACAGTAGGGCCTCAGCCTTGTGTTTCTCCTCGTGGTACTACAGTAGTACTACAGTACGTACTGTGGTAGTATACAGTAGTATTACAGTACGTACTGTGGTAGTATCTGGTACAGTAGGGCCTCAGCCTTGTGTTTCTCCTCGTGGTACTACAGTAGTACTACAGTAGTATTACAGTAGTATTACAGTAGTATTACAGTACGTACTGTGGTAGTATCTGGTACAGTAGGGCCTCGGCCTTGTGTTTCTCCTCGTGGTACTACAGTAGTACTACAGTGGTATTACAGTAGTATTACAGTAGTATTACAGTACGTACTGTGGTAGTATCTGGTACAGTAGGGCCTCAGCCTTGTGTTTCTCCTCGTGGTACTACAGTAGTATTACAGTAGTATTACAGTAGTATTACAGTACGTACTGTGGTAGTATCTGGTACAGTAGGGCCTCAGCCTTGTGTTTCTCCTCGTGGTACTA